>NC_037668.1:19001753-19051637 GCF_003255815.1 Theropithecus gelada | reverse complement strand
CGTGATCCCCCCGTCTCGGCCTCCCAAAGTGCTGGGATTACAGGCTTGAGCCACCGCGCCCGGCCGCTTTTTTTTTTTAAATGTGTTTTCACAGGTACTGTCTCCTCTGACCTTTAAAAGAGCCCTGTGAGGGAGGCTCTGCAGCTGTAATCATCATCTGAAACAGTCTCGGAGAGGGACTATGAGTCGCTCAAGGTCACACAGCAAGTGAAAGCAGAGCTGGGACTAGACTCCTGCTCCCTTCCCTACCCCTCAGGCACTGCCCCTTGTACCTAGCTCTCCTTTATTGCCCCCCAACACAAACACTAGCGTTCTTACCCCGCTCAGGGTCAGCCGGCTGCCCGCACTCCGCAGGTGCCTCTCAAGGCTACTGGGCTCAACATCCTCCCAGCGCACCCGCCACAGCTCCGAGGCCAGTTCCTTCTCCAGCTGCATCTTCCTGGGGTACGAAGGTTGCATCTGAGCCTGTGGCTGAGCCCCTGACCCAGGGCAGGGTGCTCAGCAGCCCCTCCTCAGAGCCGTGGGACCACACCATGATGCGTGGTTAGAGATGGAGGGGGAATTATATACTCTGGACCGAGAATCAGGACGGCTGGGGGAAATTCTGCCTTACTGGGGACCTTGGGGGAATCACCTCAATGTCCTTATTTGGGAATGAGGCCTCAATAACTATTTCATTCTTAACTATTACAAGAATGAAAAGAAAGTGTGTGTGAGGCCAGGTGCGGTGGCTCATGCCTGTAATCCCAACACTTTGGGAGGCCGAGGCGGGCAGATCATGAGGTCAAGAGATCGAAACTATCCTGGCCAACATGGTGAAACTCTGTCTCTACTAAAAATACAAAAATTAGCTGAGCGTGGTGGCATGCACCTGCAGTCCCAGCTACATGGGAGGCTGAGGCAGGAGAATCGCTTGAACCTGGGAGGCGGAGGTTGCAGTGAGTCGAGATCATGCCACTGCACTCCAGTCTGGCGACAGAGCGAGACTCCATCTCAAAAAAAAAAAAGAAAAAGAAAAAGAAAAAAGAAATAGTATACGTGGAAGTGCTTGGCATATATTTTATGTTCAACCAGCAGTGATTTTCTCCCCTCCTTCTTTGCTTTCGTATATCATTAACTCCTCCTGTACTTCATTTTAGCCTCCACTGGACGGCAGGAACAGGGCTCATTTAGCTCCCCTCTCCACTCTAGGTTGGGCACCTGGCACACACCAGGGCTCACCACCCTTCTCAACTAACATGGGCATGATCCCAAGGTTCAGAACATTGCTTCCCATCTGGCCTGCAAGAGTAGCAAGGGAAACCAGTCTACGCCCCTATGATGTCACGCATCAACTTCTCTGCTTCTTGGATCTCTCTGACTCTCCTTGGCCATTCCTATCCTTGTCTCCTCCCCTCGCCTGCCATTTCCTTCTCTTTCTCTCTCCTCTGGCTTTTAAGCCTCCTTTCTTCCTCATCTCCCTTAGTTTTCCCCTGCTGTCCGTTCACCCCTGCCCTCTTCCCTCTGGGTCCCCACCACCTCCTCTGCTATTGGTTCTCCGGGTCCTCCAGCCTCACTCAGCCCCCCACATCACAGCTCACCTGTATATGAAGAAGGAGACAATCAGAATGCTGAGCAGGGAGAGGCTGCCCACCAAAGCCAGCACCTCCAGGGTAGAAAGGTGATCTGCAGGAGAGAGTCCATATTGCAGCAAGAGAGATTTGGGTTAGACAGCAGGAGGAAGAACTTTCTAATAGTCCATCAGTGAACTGGGATGATGGATGAAGGGGAGAAAAAGGCAGGAATCATTTTCCAGGAAGCCCTCAGCGTGGGACAGGAGCACCTACTCAACTGTGCTTAGGGGAAGGATGCAGCATCTCCGGGATGGAGGCCTGGAAGGCAAGGGGCAGTCACCTTGGTTGCATGCTGGGTCTTCGTTGTCAAAGCCACATTTGGGGATGTCAGGAGGAGGGTACCCCAGGGGCCAGTTCAGTTTGCGCCCTGACACGGCCACCAGCTCTTGGGAAGTCCCATTGTAGTTCAGCACAACCTAAGGGAGAGCAGGAGTGGTGGCTAGGCCAGGGCCTGTGGGGAAGGCCTGCTGTGCAGTGCAGCAGTCTCACCTCCCACCTACCCCAGCTCTGCTTCCAGAGCCTATATGTATCTGGGTTGTCACCTGCTTACCAAGCCCCTGCTGCAACTGGATACAGGACCTCATACCACACACATATTATTCAAGTGGAAACACCTGAAAACTATCAAGGGATTTATAAAGAAAACTCCATTTAGAACCCGATGTCTACACTCAGGGGGTTTATAATCTTGGTTGAAGCACCAACCAAGCACTGATTTTTCTCTACCTATTTTCTTGGTAGAAAACAGAAGGTAGTGTTCACCTCAGCCTACATTCCCAGGCCCAGTCCATGTGCCCCTCTTCCAGGAGGCCTTCTCTGGATGACCTGTCCCTTGCCACCATTGGCCTCAGCACCTTCCTGTCCCCACTCAATTGCAGAGTTATGTAATGTGCGTCCTTCACCACCCTGTCTCTGCTGGGAGGTGGTCCTGCTGCCTCCTTTCGGGGCTCCCCGAGGGCAGGGTTGTGCTCCTTCCTCAGGCATGGGGCTCCCCAAGTGTGATGCCTGTGGGTCCCTATCATTCTGGTGGCTTCCCCAGACTGGAGCTGGGTCTGTTTTATCCAGGGCTCTCGTAAGTGTCCAGGCACGGTAGAATGGCTACAGGATAAACAGGTGCCCTGGCAGGGCTGTGGGGAGGGAAGTGGGAGGGTGAGATGTCATTTGGAATTGGCACTGTCTTCTGGGTGCACAAACTTACCCTGAAGGCACCAGTCTCGGGATCCATATCCCAGAGGGAGAAGTCTGTTTCCCGATCGCCACTGCTATCAATTTTTAGGTATCCTGTCACACCTGAGGACATGGGGGAAGACGATTATGTTTGAGAGAATGGAAGTTCAGGGGTGCCCCACTTCATCTCTTCATCCTCTAATCTTTTTTGTCTTGCCTTCCAAACATATATGTATACAGAATGATAGTAAATGGTAAAAGGGCTGGGCACTGTGGCTCACACTTGTAATCCCAGCACTTTGGGAGGCTGAGGCGGGCAGATCACCTGAGGTCAGGAGCTCAAGACCAGCCTGACCAACGTGGTGAAACCCTGTCTCTACTAAAAAAAGAAAAAAGAAAAAAAAATTAGACAGGCATTGGTGGAGGGCACCTGTAATCCCAGCTACTCAAGAGGCTGAGGCAGGAGAATCGCTTGAACCTGGGAGGCGGAGGTTGAAGCGAGCTGAGATCGCACCACTGCCCTCCAGTCTTGGGGACAGAGTGAGACTCCATCTCAAAAAAAAAAAAAAAAAAGTAAAAGAATTCAGTGCCCAGCAGGGATGATTGAGATTGGACACTTAGTAGGACTTCTGAGGGATGGGCCTGAATAAAAGCTGTGGAGGAAAAGGCTGGTGTGCATAGGTAACTGTGCTGCAGGGCAATAGGCTTCTCATGGCTTTACACTGGGCACCTGGGATTCATCCCCCAAGGCAGCCCATTCCAACCACCTCCAGGCCCTGACCTTGAAAGCTTCGGTTCCACATCCGCTGAGTGATGTTCTCCCCATCAGTAACTGTTCCCCCATGTGCCAGAGTCTCCGTCACTGCCTGGATATAGAGCAGGAGCCCATCGTGGAAGGATGCTGGGATGGTGTTCACCTGTAGGGGCAAACAGAGGTTGGCTGGGGTGGGCGTATGAAGGGTATGGAGGTGGGAGCTGTGGGGAAGGGAATGAGAGGCACTGGGATTTTGGAAGAGGATGGGAGAAAATAACACCGCTACATCACAGGGAGATTTTACTATTTAAATGATGCCTTTGGATTAGCATCACGTCTGAATCCTGCTAGGTAGACACAGCAGGATGTATCGTCTCCGTATTACTGATGATGACCTGAGTTTCAGAGGCTGAACTTGCCAGTGTCCTCCTCCATCATCTCGAGAGACATGGAACAATGGGAAGGGAGGGAAGGGGAGAACTGGGAATAGGGAAGGATGGAGGCTGGCAGAGGGTCGTGGAGTGGGGGCTGGAGGTCCACGCTGGAGGGTCCTGGGACCCCTTCTTACCAGGCCATCCTCCATGGTGAAGTTGAACTGCTCACGAGCCAGGTGTTTTAGCTGCTTCAGGAATTCCAAGTACTCGGGATTATCTGGCTCTTTATATGTAATGATTTTGGCAGCCTGAGGAAGGTGTCAGTGGAGAGCAGAGAGTTGGGAGCTGACTCTATCCCCTCAGTACTGTGGGGCCCCAACAGTCGGGAGCCCACCTCCCAGAGCTGCATCTCTGCTTAGCTCAAGGTCAAACTGGACCCTATGCCCTGCATGAAGTGATGCCCACTCCAAAGCAGAGGATCCAATGGGATGGCTTCTCCAAGTCCTGTCCAGGCTGTGGGACTTTATCCTCCTCCCGCCTCAAGCCATGTTCTTATCTTTTTAGCCTGCTGGTGCCAAAGCGCCCCTGTGCAGTCCCCTGCCCTTCATTGCTTAATTCCCAGTGAGCATCACCAACCTCTTCTGTTCTGTGAGTTACCAGGAGTGCATAAAGAAACAAACAGACAAAAACCTCTTTTCTGGAATTCTTTCAGACGCTGAGGGACACAGTGCCCAGAAATTATGTGCCACAAGCTGAGACAGCCTGGGCTTCAAACCTAGGTACTCACTTGAAAGGCCTGGCGGGCATTGACATCCTGTCCATCCCCTCTCTCCCAGGGCCTGCGGGGAGCAGGGCCCTGTCCACCTTGCAGGCTTTGCCCAAAGATATCCAGGTGGAAGAAAACGTAGTCCTCCCCACACAAGCCAGCTTCCAGGGCCAGGAGCATCAGGGTTCTGAAGGCGTCAGGGGAGCTGCAGATGTAGATAACTGGAGAAAAAGACGGGGAGTCAGAGGGAGAAGCCTAGGTACTGCGGGAGAGACAGGAGTAGGAAAGCTGGGGCATCCAGGGTAGTAAGTTTAGAGATAGGGGGCAGGAGAGACCCAGTGAGAGTTAAGTGGTAACTCCCGGCTCAGCCTAGGCCACAGCAGGAGATAGACGAAGGGTGGAAGGAGAGGCGGGGCGTGGGGGTGGGGGCGGGGAGGAAAGAGGGGAGGAGGGGGCGGAAGCGAGGAAGGAACAGGTAGGGAGAGCGGGATAGTGGAGCTGAAGGTGGAGAAGGGTGGGGCCAGGAGGGCGAGAGGAGTGAGGGAGGGGGAGAAGAGAGGGGATAAGGAGCAATGGGAGGAGAGGATGAAAGAGGGGAGAAGGCTATAGGGAAGAGAGAAAATGCAGGAGGAAAAAAGGGACCGGAACCGAGCTGTACTAGGGTGGGAGGGAGTGAGTGGGGGTCGGCGAGGTGAGAGGATAGAGATGTGGTGAGGGTGGCGGAAGAAGAGAGGGAAATAGAAACTCAGCTGTACAAAGGACCGGGGAGCTGAGAGTGGAATGAAGAACGGCGAGGAGAAAGAAGAGTACCCCCAGACAAGAGAGGAAGTCCCGATGCCTCCGGCCGGTCAGAGGGGAAGCTCTGCAGCTAAGCTGCGGGACGGGGTGTGCCAGCGTCTCACCTCGGCCTTTGCGCGGCATGGTCCGCAGCAGCCTGGTGTAGTGGCTGAGGTCGTCCTCGGCGAACTCCAGGTGGTCCACCGTAATATTGAGGCGGTCGCGGACCCGCATGAACAGCCCCTCCACGAGGAAGAAGCAGTGTTCTTCGTCACCCGGCCGGTAAGCGTAGAGCATGAGCGCTTGGCGCTCCCAGCCCAGCCGTCGGTGCAGCGCCGCCACGAAGTCCCCCAGCTTGGCGTAGCTGGGCCCCGCGCGGGTGGTCAGCGCATACTCGTCCTTGACACCGAAGCCCAGCGCCGGGGCGCCGGCAGTCAGCAGCGGGACCCGCCAGTGCGCGGTGAAGCGCCCCACCGGGGCGGCGGCGTACACGCAGCCCGGGCCCAGGAACGCGGCGGGGTTGTGCTCCCACTTGAGGTCCACCGCGGCCAGGGGCGCTGCGGTGTCGGAGCAGACGCCCAGCGCGTTCTCGCTGCTGCCCAGCACCGTGCGGACCGTCCAGCCCGGCAGCAAGTCGGGGCGCGCCTTCACCCGGGCCAGGGCCAGCTCCACGGCGGGTCCCACGCGCGCCCACGACCATGGGTACGAGGTGTTGGCCAGCGGCAGTACCACGGCTACCGTCAGGTTGCCCGCGTGGCTGCCCCGGAGCAGCAGCAGCAGCGGCGGCAGCAGCAGGAGCAGGAGCAGGCGCAGGCGGGAGCCGGCGGGGCGCCGGGGCCGCAGCATGGTCTCAGCGGGCACCGCAGCGGGCGAGCGCTCCCACCATGGCCTTCTCGGTCCCCACCGGCTCAGTGGCCGGTCCCAGGCATCAGGCGCGTCCCTATGGGAAGGAGCAGGAGCGGGAAGGGGGCGCTCACCCCGGGGCTCGAGGCCCCCTGTAGCTGCGACGGTCTGGGCCGAGAGCGCAAGGGGCGCGACGGAGGGAGGCGCGCAGGGCGCCGCGGAGCAGGTGGGTGCCAGGAGAACGTCGGACCGGAGAGGACCCGAGTGTGAAGAACTGGGCGTGTGCGTGCGTGTTAGAGAGAGAGAGTGAGAGAGAGAGAGAGAAAGGGTGCGAGCGAGCGCTTCGTGAAGAAGGATGGGAGAGGGCGCGCGAGGGAGGAAAGAGGAGTGTGTGTTTGTAGCGTGCGTGTGCGCCTGCCCCAGGGAGTGTGCCAGAAGGGGCGTCCGGCCGGCCCAAGTCTCCAGCTATCCGGAGGGAACCGTGGAGGACCCGAGCCAAGCTCCGAACCCTCCCTCCCAGCCGCTTCCCCTCCCAGACTCAGTGACTGAAGAGCCAATCCTGGATCTTTAACTCCTTCCTCCCCGCCGCCCAGCCCGCGCGCTTCGCGGTGGACCATCTTCCCGGGTCTCGGCCGCCCCACGCCTACCTCCTTGGAGGACAGGACCTTCTGAAGGCGCGCCCTTGCCGGAATGGAAAGGAGGGCTGAACGGAGGCTGTGTGTGGAAGCAACCGGGGCCCGCTTGCGCCCCACCTTTTCCCTCGCCCCACCTTTTCCTTCGCCCCCTACCTGGTCTTATGGGGGAAGAGTGAAAGGTGTGCTGGTTTGGGATCCTGGCAGGAAACTGTGTGAGTGCGTGGATGTGTGTGTTTGGGAGTGGGGTGGAAGGTGACGGGTTTCTGGAAAGTCCGTTAAAGTTGAAGGCGAGCCCAGAGTGCTTGTTACCCAGTCCTTCTATGATCCCCCTCTCTTTCCCTCCGTGCCACCTTCCAGATTGTGCAGATTAGCTGTGAAAAATAATCTGGTGTCAGGGCGGAATTAAATCTTTAGCGCCCAAATTGTAGGAAGATGGGGAGAGTGGGTAGGTGGCTGGGAGGGAAGAAGTTCACACCTCAGGGCCGCCCCAAGAAAATGACTGTTTTGTGTTGAGGGTTGTTAAAATGAAGGCTATGGAAGATGTTGTTGGAAATGACCATTGAAGGCGTAAGTTGCGGGAGTGGGTTTTGGAGCACTTGACAGGTGGGCCCCTGGTGCAGACTGCTGTGGAATCAGTGTGCCCTCTAATGGTTATCAGGGGTCATTGACGGCATTGCAGCGCCAACCTCTCCAACGCTGCGCCTAAGCAGGACATGTAAGATCACCAAACTTCAGGTCAGCAAATATTTCCAGAGAACCTTTGGTGCGTCAAGCACGCACTAGGTGCTGAGGGCTTAAAGATGAATATATATAGTCCGTGCCTTTGAGGAGCTCTATTTGGGACGAATAACCGTAATGCAACATGCATTAAGCACTACACGGGAGACATGGATAAACTGCTAAAGGACTCAGTGAGGGCTATTCATTCTGCTTGGATTGGGGCCAGAAAATCTCCAAAGAGAAATAATTCAAGAGGACAGAAGGATGAGAAAGGTATTCTGTGTAGACAGAGCAGAATTTTGAAGTATATTTCCTATATATGGAATTTTAGGAGACTTGAATATTCTTATTATCTGGAGCAAATTGTGGTCGATAGGCCAACTTGAGATGGTAGGCATGCTTTGGTTTGCATTCTCTCTGTGTATATTGTTTTTAATTCCCCACACTTAAAAATAATAAGATGGGGCCGGGCAAGGTGGTTCAAGCCTTTAATCCCAGCACTTTGGGAGCCAGGGTGGGTGGATCACGAGGTCAGGAGTTCAAGACCAGCCTGGCCAAGATGGTGAAACCCCGTCTCTACTAAAAATACAAAAATTAGCTGGACATGGTGGTGGTCACCTGTAATCCCAGCTACTTGGGAGGCTGAGGTAGAGAATTGCTTGAACCCGGGAGACAGAGGTTGCAGTGAGCCAAGATTGTGCCACTGCACTCCAGCCTAGGCAACAGAACAAGACTCCGTCTCCAAAAAAAAAAAAAAAAAAAGTCATAAGATGGCACATGAATATTTGGATTTCTGACTTTTTTTTTTTATTCCAAATATGGAGGTCTCTCTATGTTGCCCAGGCTGGTCTTGAACTCCTAGGCTCACGTGATCCTCTTGCATTGGCCTCCTAATATTCCTGGATAACATGTGTGAGCCACCAGGCCCAACCTGGATTTCTGACTTTTCCTAAAATATTGGAAGAGCTGGCAATATATTGTCCTGCATCCCTCCATGAGCAACCAACCAGAACAAGTATCCATTATCTCCTTGAAATGAGTCTAGTTCATCATGGTTCCTAGGCACCCTGCTTCATTCAGGTGCATTACCTGCCTGGCTGTAGTAGGAGTCTGTGTTTTCAGCCCTGATCTTGGATGTAAGGTGTCTGCATGTAGGATGACTGAGGAAAAGAGGCAGGGAAAAGGGCAATGGAGGGAAGATTATGAAAGCTTTTGTGTGACAGGCATAATGTTCTTGTCCTGTGATGGAGATGGCGGGTTCCAGAGATTGTAGAGGTAGACAGCAGTTGGAGATGGGGAGATGTTTTGTAAGTAGAATCAGTTGAACTTTGGGAAATGAGGACATTATACAAATAACAGGTCTAGGTGACGTTGACCCCATTAGTTGAGAAGCTGAAGAAGGAGGTTTTGGAAGGATGATACTTTTAGTTTATTGGATGTGAGGTGCCTACAGATACTCAAGTGGAAGTGTCTGATAGGCCTTGGACTAGTGGAGCTGGAGCTCAGAAGAAATGACTGGACTAGAAATATAGTTTAGTAATTGAGCTCCTTTCAATAACGGTGAACTAGCCCTAAAGCTATAGACAACTAAAAGTGTTGGATGAAATACTTTTTTTTTTTTTTTTTTTTTTGAGACGGAGTCTCGTTTTGTCGCCCAGGCTGGAGTGCAGTGGCGCGATCTCGGCTCACTGCAAGCTCCGCGGATGAAATACTTTTTTAAAAATCAAAGAACTGGCTGGGCATGGTGGTATATCCCTGTAGTCCCAGCACTTTGGGAGGCGGAGGTGGGCGGATCACTTGAGGCCAGGAGTTCAAGACCTGTCTGGCCTTCATGATGAAACCCTGTCTCTACTAAAAATACAAAAATTAGCCAGGCAGAGGCCTTGTGCGGTGGCTCACGCTTGTAATCCCAGCACTTTGGGAGGCTGAGGCGGGCGGATCACCTGAGGTTGGGGGGGGAGTTCGAGACCAGCCTGACCAACACGGAGAAGCCCTGTCTCTAGTAAAAATACAAAAATTAGCCAGGCGTGGTGGTGCGTGCCTGTAATCCCAGCTACTTGGGAGGCTGAAGCAGGAGAATCGCTTGAACCTGGGAGGCAGAGGTTGCGGTGAGCCGAGATCGTGCCATTGCACTCCAGCCTGGGCAACAAGAGTGAAACTGTGTCTCAAAAAAAAAAAATTAATCGGGCTTGGTGGTGCATGCCTGTAATCCCAGCTACTCGGGAGGCTGAGGCACAAGAATCAGTTGAACCTGGGAGGCAGAGGTTGCAGTGAGCCGAGATCGTGCCACTGCACTCCAGCCTGGGCAACAGAGCAAGACCCTATCTCAAAAAACAATAAATAAATAAAAATAAAAATAAAAGAACTAATAAGATAGTGAGGTGAGGCACAGTGGCTCATGCCTGTAATCCTGGCACATTGGGAGGCTGAGGCAGGTGGATCACCTAAAATCAGAAGTTCAAGATCAGCCTGGCCAACATGGTGATACTCCATCTCTACTAAAAATACAAAAATTAGCCGGCGTGGTGACAGATGCCTGTAATCCCAGCTACTCGGGAGGCTGAGGCAGAATTGCTTGAACCCAGGGGTGGAGGTTGCAGTTAGCCGAGATCGTGCCATTGCACTCCAGCCTGGGCAACAAGAGTGAAACTCTGTCTCAAAAAATTAGCCGGGCTTGGTGGTGCACACCTGTAATCCCAACTACTCGAGAGGCTGAGGCACAAGAATCATTTGAACCTGGGAGGCAGAGGTTGCAGTGAGCCGAGATTGCACCACTGCACTCCAGCCTGGGCAACAGAGCAAGACCCTGTCTCAAAGAACAATAAATAAATAATAAATAAATAAATAATTAATAATTAACAAAAGAAGTAATAAGATAGTGAGGCCAGGCGCAGTGGCTCACGCCTGTAATCCTAGCACGTTGGGAGGCCGAAGCAGGTAGATCATCTGAGGTCAGGAGTTCAAAACCAGCCTGGCCAACGTGGCAAAACCCCGTCTCTACTAAAAATACAAAAATTAGTCAGGCGTAGTGGCGGATGTCTGTAATCCCAGCTACTTGGGAGACTGAGGCAGAATTGCTTGAACCCAGGGGGTGGAGGTTGCAGTGAGCTGAGATCGTACCATTTCACTCTATTTCGAGCAAAACTTCATCTCAAAAAATAATCATAATTAAAAAAATAAGATAGTGAGAAATTATTGGTGTGAGAGCACAAAAGTACAGGAAAGTAGAGAAGTAAGCCCAGTAGTAGGGCTGATTTTACCTTGGGGTCATTTGCTAATTTGGAATTAGTGGCAGAAAATACGCTGTGTGGGGCTGGTGAAGTCCAGGCCAGGTGTGGTGGCTCACACCTGTAATCCTAGCACTTTAGGAGGCCAAAGTAGGAGGATGGCTTGAGCTTAGGAGTTTCAGACCAGCCTGGGCAACAGGGCAAGACCCCATCTCAATTTTTTAAAATTAAAAAAAAAAAAGGGCCAGGCACGGTGGCTCATGCCTGTAACCCCGGCACTTTGGGAGGCCGAGGTGTATGGATCATGAGGTCAGGAGTTCAAGTCCAGCCTGTACAAGATGGTGAGACCCCATCTCTACTAAAAATACAAACATTAGCCAGGAGTGGTGGCACGTGCCTGTAAGCCCAGCTACTTGGGAGGCTGAAGCAGGAGAATCACTTGAACCCAGGAGGCAGAGGTTACAGTGAGCCGAGATTACACCACTGCACTCCAGCCTGGGCAATAGAGGGAAACACACTCTCAAAAAAAAAAAAAAAAAAAAAAAGGAATCCAAATGTCCCCAAAGGTGATAATCTTGGTAAACCACCTTCATGTTTTGGGCTAGGATCTCAAAAGGCTGCACTCTTAGGGGCAACCTGGGAGTAGAATAAATAGAAAATTTAAGGTCCTGCTTGGTGGCTCACATCTGTAATCCCAGCACTTTGGGAGGCTGAGGTGAGGATCACTTGAGCCCAGGAGTTGGAGACCAGCTTACGCAACATAGTGAGACCTTATCTCTACCAAAAATTAAAAAAATTAGTTGGGTGTGGAGACATATGCCTGTAGTCCAAGCTACTCTGGAGGTTGACACAGGAGGATCACTTGAGCCCAAGAGGTTGAGGCTTCAGTGAGCCGTGTTTATGCCACTGAACTCCAGCCTGGGCAACAGGAGTGAGACCCTGTCTCAAAAATAATAATAATCCAGACCCAAAACATTAAAAGACCAAAATTAAGAACCAATTGATAGATTTAATACTATGTTAGACTTAACTGAGGAGCAAGTAATGAATTGGAAGAAAGAACAGCAGAAACTACCTAAAATGAAGAATGGGTAAAAAGGAATGAAAAACATAAAAAGAGAGGGTAAAAGCCCTTTGCAGTGGCTCATGCCTGTAATCCCAGCACTTTGGGAATCTGAGGCGGGCGGATCACCTGAGGTTGGGAGTTCGAAATCAGCCTGACCAACATGGAGAAACCCTGTCTCTACTAAAAATACAAAATTATCCAGGCGTGGTGGTGCATGCCTGTAATCCCAGCTACTCAGGAGGCTGAGGCAGGAGAATCACTTGAACCCAGGAGGCAGAGGTTGTGAGCTGAGATCACACATTGCACTCGAGCCTGGGCAACAAGAGCGAAACTCCGTCTCAACAAACAAACAAAAACGAACAAAAAAGACTAGCTTTGACAGCATATAAAGTACCCCATCTCTAAATAAATAAATAAATACATACATACATAAATAAGCCCGGGGGCAAGGGAGGTGGTTTATGCCTGTAATCCCAGCACTTTGGAAGACAGAGGCAGGAGGATCACCTGAGGTCAGGAGTTCGAGACCAGTCTGGCCAGCATGGTGAAACCCCATGTCTACTAAAACTATAAAAATTAGCCGGGCATGGTGGCATGTACCTATAGTCCCAGCTACTCAGGAGGTTGAGGCAGGAGAATTGCTTGAACTGGGGAGGCAGAGGTTGCAGTGAGCTGAGATGGCGCCACTGCACTCCAGCCTGGGAGACAGAGGGAGACTCCATCTCCAAAAAAAAAAAAAAAAAAAATTAGCTCAGAGTGTTGTGGCCTGTGCCTCTGAGTAGTCCCAACTACTGGGGAGGCCGAAATGGGAGAGTCTGTTGAGCCCAGGAGGTCGAGGCTGCAGTGAGCTATGATGGTGTACCACTGCTCTCCAGCCTGGGCAACAGAGTGAGACCCTGTGTACAAATAAAATAATAGAAGAGAGGGTAAGAGACAAAGAGATTACTGGGGGAAAAGTCTAATACGTCTTTGGAGTTCAGGAAGGAGGGAAATAATAGGTAAAACTAATACTGGAAGATATAATAGCTAATAAATTATATAAATGGACGACAAACCTCAAGCCATTGATTCAAGAAGCTCAACAAACCTCAAGCAAGATTTTTTTTTTTTTTTTTTTTTTTTAAGACGGAGTCTCCCTCTATCGCCCAGGCTGGAGTGCAGTGGCACCATCTCAACTCACTGCAACCTCCGCCTCCTGGATTCAAGATTCTCCTGCCTCAGCCTCCCGAGTAAGTGGAATTACAAGTGCCCGCCAGCACAAGCCACCGCACCCGGCCCTTTTTTTTTTTTTTTTTTAATTAATAACATTTATTTTAATCTGGATGGTGGTTATGTGGACAGAATACGTTTAGACTTAAGATGTTTACGTTCTGCTGTAGTAAATTAAATATCAAAAAAGTACGTATGGAAGGGAGGTAGATGAGGGATAAAAGTCTACAAGTTGGATTCAGTGTATACTGCTCGGGTGATGAGTGCACCAAAATCTCACAAATCACCACTAAAGAATTTATGTAACCAAGCCGGGCGCGGTGGCTCAGGCCGGTAATCCCAGCACTTTGGGAGGCTGAGGCGGGTGGAACACCTGTTTTCTACATTAATTCAATCAGTATACTCCTCCTATCTGAAACCTGTTTCTCCTGCTTCGAGTTTGTAGACGTGTAGTGTTCATAGTTGCCTAAACTCCCTTTTCCGCATCAACTTCAACTGCTGGTGGCAAAAATGGCTGATACCGCTTGCATTTTTGAGGTAGGAAAATCGGCAAGGTATTTTCATTCACTGAATGAAATGTAAATTACGTGTGCCGTACAGGGCAATGAAAAAATTCCGATAGCAGAGGATGGTTTCGATCCATCGACCTCTGGGTTATGGGCCCAGCACGCTTCCGCTGCGCCACTCTGCTATCTGAAGTCAAATGTTCTCATAACTGTTATAGAAGACCACGTAGTCGTTGTCCTGACTTCTTCAGTGCCACCTAATGTCTGATCAAAAATTCGTCATTACTATAGAACCAGTTCTTATTGGCTAGTTCCTGACACAGTAGGCGTTTTTTATTGGTTCATAAGCCCGGTTTGACAAAGTAAGCCAATAGGCATAAGCGATGGGGTAAGGCGGGAGCCAATCACGCCGGGTTTTATTGGGACACGCCGGCAAGACGCCTCTTCAGTTGTCTGCTCCTCAGAGGAAAGGGGCGGTTGGTGCGGCCTCCATTGTTCGTGTTTTAAGGCGCCATGAGGTAAGGGGGTCGAAGTGGTCGAAGGTTTCAGGTATTCGACGGAAAACTTTGGGAACGTGGGTCGAAAGAAGTCGGAGTACCTAAAAGGACCATGTATCCGGGAGCTGGCCAAAAACCTGAGAACTCCTGGTCTAGGAGAGTGGGAGAGAGTGAGGCCGGTAGAGGCGGGGAAACTTGGGCCCGGGATGGGGTTGGGGCCCAGGAGTGGGGAGGCGGGTTCGACACCTCTCTCTGAAGGGTTGCGATGAGGAGGTGTCCTCAAGTCCCCGGAGGAGCTCCCCACCTTCCCTCCGCCCCCGTCATCCGGGCTGAGAATGCTGGAGCGAGCCGCATTCATCCTCAGTGCGAAGGGCTTGACATATAGGACATGCCCGATAAATGTGTACGTTAATGAAGAAATGAGCAATCTTTAGCTTCCGAAGTATTAGGATTCGTGTGGCCCAGGATTATGGGTTATTTCGTGTAGGGCTCACTGTCTGAGCCCCATCATTACTTGATGGGGGGTTGTGATTAACTTATCCAGAATGAGGAGGTTATGGGGGTGTAACTGGGCACCATTTGGAATGGGGAGAAGTGTAAGTGTGAGTGGGGTCTCTTGCCTACCGTTGGGAGGTTCCGAGGGATGAAAGTAGCCAACTTAAAATGATATGGCCGGTGGGTATTCCTTCAATGAGATCAAAATAAAATCTGCATTTCTAGGGGTGACAGAGGCCGTGGTCGTGGTGGGCGCTTTGGTTCCAGAGGAGGCCCAGGAGGAGGGTGAGTGCCAGCTTTTAGCATCTCTGCACTTAGTTGTTAGTTTCTGCTTGTCATCTAAATAGGAGTTTTGGAATAGACTAATGTCACTTGGTTTTGTGAGAGCCAACTGTGGTCTTTTCCGCACTCCTGCTAAATGAATTTGGCCCCGCTATGCTAAGAATGATTCTCTCCCTCCCCAGAGACTTTGTCACTCATTCTGAGGTCTGACATGTTTTCAAAATTGTTGGTGTGTTATTTAAATCTCACTTGATTCCTACATAGGGAATAATTTGGCTGTTTTTCGTGTTTTAGGTTCAGGCCCTTTGTACCACATATCCCATTTGACTTCTATTTGGTGAGTACCTTGGGTTAATAATACACAATTTCTGACCATTCTTGAAATGGAGCCTAGTATCTCCCAGTTAATGAAGTTAGATAGTGGTTGAAGAGGGCAGGCACAGTGCTTCACACCTGTAATCTCAGCACTTTGGGAGGCCGAGGCGGATGGATCACCTGATGTCAGGAGTTTGAGACTATCCTGGCCAATATGGTGAAACCCCATCTCTAGTAAAAAATAAAAAAGTTGGTTGGGTGTGTGCCTGTAATCCCAGCTACTTGGGAGGCTGAAGCAGGAGACTCGCTTGAACCCGGGAGGCGGAGGTTGCGTGAACTGAGATGGCACCACTACCAAAACAAAACCAAAAAAAATGGTGATTGAAATGGGGGGGAAAGTGATTTTTGAAAAGACTTGGGGTTTTGAGTCAACTGTGTGTTGCTTTACCTACAGAAACAGTGTAAGCATGGTGGGGAGAATAATTCCTTGACTACTGTTGGCATTAAACATGATTATAATCTTTGTTCTGAACAAGTAATCGTATCTATGGCTAATTTGTTGCTATAAAGATAGTGATAGCTTAAATTATGGCTATTCCAGCTTGTATCCTTGTTTGAACATTTTTTCTTTTTTTTTTTGAGACAGAGTCTCACTCCGTCACCCAGGCTGGAGTGCAGTGGTGCAATCTTGGCTCACTGCACTGAACCCGGGAGGCAGAGGAATCAGGACCTCTGCCTCCCAGGTTCAAACAGTTCTCCTGCCTCAGCCTCCCAAGTAGTTGGTATTATAGGCGCCATGCCCAGCTATTTTTTGGGTATCTAGTAGAGACGGGGTTTCACCATGTTGCCCAGGCTGATCTTGAACTCCTGACCTCAAGTGATCTGCCCACCTCGGCCTCCCAAGGTGCAGGGATTACAGGCGAGACCCACCATGCCTGGCCTTTGAAGAATTTTTTTTTTTTTTTTTTGAGGCAGGGTCTTACTGTGTTGCCCAGGCTGGAGTGCAGTGGCACGATCTTGGCTCACTGCAGCCTCGCTTCCTGTGTTCAAGGGATTCTCCCACCTCAGCTGGGATTACAGGCGTGAGCCACCATGCCCAGCTAATTGAACAAATTAAGGAGTAAAAACAAGTGTAGAATTTTCTATTTTTAACCTTTTTCTGTCGTAGTAATAGAAAAAACAATCTCTCCTGTATATTATTTTCGGCAAATAGAATGTAGTTGTTTACTTCTGGTTTAGTGTGAAATGGCCTTCCCCCGGGTCAAGCCAGCACCTGATGAAACTTCCTTCAGTGAGGCCTTGCTGAAGAGGAATCAGGACCTGGCTCCTAATTCTGCTGAACAGGTATGTTCTTTTGGCTGTCTTCCAGAAATGTCTCTAAAGCAGGTAGAAGTATTGGTAAAGAGTAACTGTTGGTAAGGTTAAGAATGGTGTTAACAGAGCCTGAAATCCACAGAGGGTTTAATTGTTCTCCTTATTTCTCATTGTGGGTGGAGATAGCCAGGTGGATATATAAACAAATTACATATGCATTCTTATTTTTATTGGGGACAAAGAGTTGTTCTCTTTCCATATATTCAAGGCCAGAATGAAGTGTTTTTAAAGTCCTAGGTCAGTATTGAGTCAGCTTGTATGGAAGGGATTAGGAGAAAATACTCAAACTCTGAGAAGTTGCTTCTAATTTTTCATCTTCGAGTATTGTTTCATGCTGTTTTTCAGGCATCTATCCTTTCTCTGGTGACAAAAATAAACAATGTGATTGATAATCTGATTGTGGCTCCAGGGACATTTGAAGTGGTGAGTTTTTGATGATTTAGTTTTAGGAAAGGGCACCTTTGGTAGTGTGGAAATTTCCTTGGCTCCTGACTTTTAATTTTCAGTTGTCTATTATCCAAAGCCAAGCTTAAAATGAGAACGTACAGTGGGATTTCTTTGTAGTACTGATCTTGGGGACAAGACTTGTATCACTGTTATGCTATCTGTGATGTATCAGGCTTTCATGTGGTGGTTCTGGGGGTGATTTCACCTCTGCTACTTCCTAATTTGGGTAACAGGTGGCTATGTTGTAACAGTTCTGGGAGGACTTAGGCACCTTTTTTTCTTCTAAATTGTTTTTCCCCCGAAATCCTTTTTCCAATAGCAAATTGAAGAAGTTCGACAGGTGGGATCCTATAAAAAGGGGACAATGACTACAGGACACAATGTGGCTGACCTGGTGGTGATACTTAAGATCCTGCCAACATGTGAGTGTGCCTGTTTCTGGTCATGGGAACAGAACATAGCACTGGGATTAGGGACTTAGGGATCTTTTTTTGTTTTGAGACAGATTCTCACTCTGTTGGCCAGGCTGGAGTGCAGTGGTGCCATTGTGGCTCACTGCAGCCTTGACCTCCACTACAGCAAGTGATCTTCCTGCCTTAGCCTCCCGAGTAGCTGGGACTACAGATGTGTGCCACCACACCCAGCTAATTTTTTAATTTTTTGTAGGTACAGGGTTTCACCATGTTGCCCGGACTGGTCTCAAACTCCTGAGCTCAAGCAATCTGCCCACCTCAGCCTCCCAAAGTGCTGGGATTGCAGGCGTGAGCCACTGTGCCCAGCCCTTAGGGATCTTTTTTTTTTTTTTTTTTTTTTTGAGACGGAGTCTCGCTGTGTCGCCCAGGCTGGAGTGCAGTGGCGCGATCTCGGCTCACTGCAAGCTCCGCCTCCCGGGTTCACGCCATTCTCCCGCCTCAGCCTCCGAGTAGCTGGGACTACAGGCGCCCGCCACCACGCCCGGCTAGTTTTTGTATTTTTAGTAGAGACGGGGTTTCACCGCGTTAGCCAGGATGGTCTCGATCTCCTGACCTCGTGATCCACCCGCCTCGGCCTCCCAAAGTGCTGGGATTACAGGCTTGAGCCACCGCGCCCGGCCCCTTAGGGATCTTGAAAGCTCAAATTTCTTGTGCGAAATGATGTTTATTTATTTATTTATTTTTTGAGACGGAGTCTCGCTCTGTCGCCCAGGCTGGAGTGCAGAGGCTGGAGTGCAGTGGCCGGATCTCAGCTCACTGCAAGCTCCGCCTCCCGGGTTCACGCCATTCTCCTGCCTCAGCCTCCTGAGTAGCTGGGACTACAGGCATCTGCCACCTCGCCCGGCTAGTTTTCGTATTTTTTTAGTAGAGATGGGGTTTCACCGTGTTAGCCAGGATGGTCTCGATCTCCTGACCTCGTGATCCGCCCGTCTCGGCCTCCCAAAGTGCTGGGATTACAGGCTTGAGCCACCGCGCCTGGCCTCACGAAAGGATGTTTATAAGACAAATGTTTTTAGTTTTTGTTTTTGTTTTTGAGACGGATCTCGCTCTGTTGCCCTGGCTGGAGTGCAATGGCGTGATCTTGGTTCACTGCAACCTCCCCTCCTGGGTTCTAGCTGTTCTGCCTTGGCCTTCCGAGTAGCTGGGATTACAAGCATGTGCCACCACTCCCGGCTAATTTTTCTATTTGTAGTAGAGACGGGGTTTCACCATGTTGGCCAGTCTGGTCTCAAACTTCTGACCTCAGGTAATCCGCCTGCCTTGGCCTCCCAAAGTGCTGGGATTACAGGCGTGAGCTACTGCACCCTGCCTGACAAATGTTTTTTAATGGGTGATAAGGGACAAACGCTGAAGTGTGTGTGTCTGAAAGAATGTATAGCAGGTTACTGTAGAGCCATGTTTCTCAACTGGAGGTAATTTTGCTACCCAGGGGATATCTGGCAGTATCTGGAGGTACTATTGATTGTTAAAACAAGGGGGTGCTACTGGCATCAAAAAACGGTGGAAGCCAGGTGTGGTGGCTGTATTCCCAGCACTTTGGGAGGCTGAGGCAAGAGGATCACTTGACCCCAGGAGTTTGACCAGCCTATGTAACATAGAGAGACCCTGTAGCTGCAAAAAGAAAAAAATTAGCTGGGCATGGCCGTGCATGCTTTGGTCCCAGCTACTCAGAAGCCTGAGGTGGGGCCGGGTGCAGTGGCTCATGCCTGTAATCCCAACACTTTGGGAGGCCGAGGCCTGGAGTTCAAGACCAGCCTGGCCAACATGGCAAAACCCCGTCTCTACTAAAAATATAAAAATTAGCCAGGCGTGATGGTGGGCGTCTGTAATCCCTGCTACTTGGGAGGCTGAGGCAGGAGAGTTGCTTGAACCTGGGAGGCAGAGGTTGGAGTTAGCAGAGATAGTGCCAGTGCACTTCAGCTCGGGTGACAAGAGTGAGGCCCTGTCTCAATAAAAACAAAGAAAAAAAAGCGGCATCCTGAGGTGAGAGGATTGCTTGAGCCCGGGAGACTGAGGCTGCAGTGAGCTGTGATTGTGCCACTGCACTGCAGCCTGGGTGACAGAGTGACACCCTTTCTCAAAAAAAGAAAAAGGATAGAGGCCATGGATGCTGTTAAAACATCCTACATCCCCATCACCCCAAAGATTTATCTAGCCCAAAATGTTTTTAGTGCCACTGACCTAAAAAACCTTGCTGTAGAAAGAGGATATGAGTACAGGAGGGGTCCTGTTGCGTGAGTCTTGCAATTTTTCTGTCCAGGCCTTGGCTTCCTCTTATAAAAGTATTTATTCTATTATTTACCCTTGCTTCAGCCTTGGATATGGGACAAAAATGAGAGTGCAAAGTAGCTTAGAGATATATAGAAAGTCTAGATAAATAAATTATTACAACATTATGTCCTTTTCTGTCAATTAGTGGAAGCTGTTGCTGCCCTGGGGAACAAAGTTGTGGAAAGCCTAAGAGCACAGGATCCTTCTGAAGGTTTGCATTTGTTGCTGATTATGTATTTAGTAGCCACAGGAACCAGGTCTTGTAATTGTAAGTACACTTTCAACAAAATCAGGTCAGACTAGATGGAAGAGTAAATGCAGAGTTTTATGTTGTGGGAGTTTTTGGCAGGGGCTTCAGGTGTTCAGGGTGTTCAAGGGAGATCTGTTTGATCTCCCTTCTAAAGCTCTGTATTCTAAATTCTCATTCTGGACTCTGTGCTGTTTTTAAAATCCACCTTTTCCCCCGCACCCTGGATTTAACTTTGGTCATCTAATGGAAATGTGAGTTACAGTTTTTGTTTATTCTGTTTTTTTCAGTTTTAACCATGCTGACCAACGAAACTGGCTTTGAAATCAGTTCTTCTGATGCTACAGTGAAGATTCTCATTACAACAGTGCCACCCAATCTTCGAAAACTGGACCCAGAACTCCATTGTTAGTTCTTTTTTTTCCACTGCTGGAAAATTTAGGGGATATTCAAAACATGGTATTGTTGCTGTTTAGTTTACTTAGCTTGTTGCTATTCCACATGCAGCTTTCTGGGAATTGAAGAACTTAGGTTTATTCTGAGCTTTGCTCTCTCCCTCTGTAATTTGGAAATAGTTTTTTTATCAGCTTGCCAGTGGAATTTTCAGATGGGGTGACCAAGAAAGCATTTGGAGGACTTAAAAAGGACCGAAAAAATATTTATGAAGGAGGATAGGCTTTTGGAGAAAATCATCGCTCTTGCCTGCTTCTAGTGATTTTTAGACAAGTGATTTGCTGAAATGAGAAACACGGGGTGGCTTAAAGAATTGCAAAGTTGGTTAGGCGCAGTGGCTCACGCCTGTAATCCCAGCACTTTGGGAGGCCGAGGCAGGCAGATCACCTGAGGTCAGGAGTTGGAGACCATCCTGGCCAACATGGTGAAACCCCGTCTCTAGTAAAATACAAAAATTAGTGGGGCATGAGTAGCTGTAATCCCAGCTACTCAGGAGGCTGAGGCAGGAGAATCACTTGAACCCCGGAGGCGGAGGTTGCAGTGAGCTGAGATCGCGCCACTGCACTCCAGCCTAGACTGTAGCAGTGGTAATGAGTAGCTTGTTTAATGAAAATGTTTCATTCTGGCCTATCATGCTTGTCTTTTTAGTGGATATCAAGGTATTGCAGAGTGCCTTAGCAGCCATCCGACATGCCCGCTGGTTCGAGGAAAATGCTTCTCAGTCCACGTGAGTCCCTCCCTGACCATTTGGATTAAGATAAACTTTTTAATTGCAGTGAATAGCAGGATACCCCCATACTTCCTCTGACAGAACTATTTTGCCTGTGACTTTTTTTCTGGATTTTTATTTTTACCTTAAGCAAGTTAAGATTTAGAGAAAGCAGAGAACGTATAGTTCTGTAAACAGCATAGTCAGCTTCAATTCTACCTTAGGCGTGGAAATACATGATGATATTGATTTTAATGTTTGGGTCACTATTACTTTCAGAGTTAAAGTTCTCATCAGACTACTGAAGGACTTGAGGATTCGTTTTCCTGGCTTTGAGCCCCTCACACCCTGGATCCTTGACCTACTAGTAAGTAAAGATGGACAATTGGAGTTCCTCATCATCCTTATTTACTAGTAGTAGTAGTAGTAGTAGTAACTCTGAAATTCACCAGAGTCTGAAATTTGGTGAAGCTTAAAAGAAATTTTATTGGTAGACAAGTAATCCAATAAAAATTCAACATTTACATGACTCAGAGACATTTGTTTAAAAAAAAAGAAAAAATTCAAAGTTTTTTTTTTTTTGGTATATTCAATTAAATGAGTAGTTACTGAGTTATAGTGTCCTGTTTTCTTCTCATGACTGCTACCATTTCATCATGGCAGTAGAGAGAAATGAGTGAGCAGCCATTTCAGAATTGCTTCTGAACAACATGAAAATTTTGGCTAGGCTTAGACCTTAATAACCAGTTTTCCTCGTGATGATTTAAGGTTTTAGTTTGATGCCTGTAATCCCAGCACTTTGGGAGGCTGAGGCCAGAGGATCACTTGAGGCCAGGAGTTTGAGACCAGCCTGGGCAAAATAGTGAGACTATATCTACCAGGAAAAAAAAAAAATATATATATATATATATCCAGTTGTAGTGGCTTGTACTTATAGTCCTAGCTTCTCAGGAGGCTGAGGCAGGAGGGTTGCTTGAGCCCAGGAGTTTGAGGTTACAGTGAACTATGATTGTGCCACTGCACTCCAGCCTGGGTGACAAAGTGAGGCTACAGTTCTGGTTATCAGAATTGCCATTTTGATGGCACACCTACTGGATTTATTATTTTCCAGGGCCATTATGCTGTGATGAACAACCCCACCAGACAGCCTTTGGCCCTAAACGTTGCATACAGGTACAGCATGCTTCTTTGGGTTTAGGGTTGGTTTTAAGGTATTTTGTGCATTCTTTTAATACCTGATACTTCCCTGTGTTCTAGACGCTGCTTGCAGATTCTGGCTGCAGGACTGTTCCTGCCAGGTTCAGTGGGTATCACTGACCCCTGTGAGAGTGGCAACTTCAGAGTACACACAGTCATGACCCTAGAACAGCAGGTATTGGGACAGATACGAACTGAGTTGTTTTGCCCCATTCTTGAATACTCCTAGTCAGCTGGCGAAGTGGAATATGGTCTTTAGGGGTCAGGAATTGGGGGATTCTGAAATACTTTGTTCCTGAGATTTAAAAAATTGTCTTAATCTCTGTTTTCACAAGGGTATTACTCAAAGTCTTTTGATTTTCCTTGCTAACTTACTCTCACTTTGCTCTCCTTCAGGACATGGTCTGTTACACAGCTCAGACTCTCGTCCGAATCCTCTCACATGGTGGCTTTAGGAAGATCCTTGGCCAGGAGGGTGATGCCAGCTGTGAGTGACTACTGTGGGTCGGGGTTTTGTATTGTAATCTGGTCTACAAAGAAGCTGTACACTATTTAAATGTCTTTAATATTTCCACAGTGTAAATAATGTCTTTTATGCTGGGCTGCTTGTCTAAATCACCTTTTTCTCTTTCCTAGATCTTGCTTCTGAAATATCTACCTGGGATGGAGTGATAGTAACACCTTCAGAAAAGGCTTATGAGAAGCCACCAGAGAAGAAGGAAGGAGAGGAAGAAGAGGAGAATACAGAAGAACCACCTCAAGGAGAGGAAGAAGAAAGCATGGAAACTCAGGAGTGATGTTCCCTTCACTCCTTTTCCTACCCAAGGGGGAAGACTGGAGCCTAAGCTCCCTGCTACTGGGCTTTACATGGTGACAGACATTTCCGTGGGATAGGGAAGATAGCAGGAAGAAAAGTAAACTCCACAGAAGTGTCATTCCACTGGGTTTTGATATTGGCTTTGCTGCCAGTCTCCCATTTGTGACCTATGCCATCCATCTATAATGAAGGAGGATACCAACATTTCTTCCTAATATTCTAGAATCCCCAACTCCTGAAAACCCCTCTCTCAATTAATACTTTGCTGTTGAAATGTTGTGAAATGTTAAGTGTCTGGAATTTTTTTTTTCTAAGAAAAACTATTAAAGTACTTCCTAGTAGGGCTCTTGGCCTTTTGGTTGGTTTTTTGGGTTTGTTTTTTTGCATGTGGCAACCTTTTTTGCTTCTTTTTGCTTTGTATACTCTTGCGTTGAAAATAGTATTTGAATCTTTTAATTATAAATACTCAGATCACAATTTGAAGCTGTCTTTGAATTAAAGTACAAACTCCTAGAACCTTTCCATATACCAGAGTAAACTAGAATACTGTTTTAAGTATTTATTGAATAAAATGATTCTATCAATACTGCTACTGTATTGAAGCCAGTGCAATAAAAAACTGGGTGGACAGAGGTCATTCACTTTGACTTTGCCTGCCCTCTCCAAATCCCCAGTGTAAACAGGAAAATGAGAAGTCACAGGTAGAGGACATGCTGCCCAGGCCCATGTAACTAGGCATGTAACAAAGGAAGCCCCTCTGGTTAACTAGGCCTGAAGAAGGTAAGCCTCAAGTATGCAGGTTAAAAAAAAGTAGAGGCCTCTGCTCATTTGTGAAAGGAAGCAAGAGCCATAATTAACGTAAGTCCTTTGGGAACCTCATTCTGGCTGTGTGTAGCTTTCCTGGGGCCCCTACATAAATGAGTAAGACAAAGTGCTTCAAACAACCCATACAGCTGCCTTTTTAAATGTCTGAAGGTCTAAGGGGACTGTCTCCTAGGATCTTTGCATGTCTGTCGAAACAAGGCAGCTGGGAACAGTACTTGCGCTACTGAGTCCATAGGCTCATCTGTTATTTGCTTGGGGAGCCAGGGGGGTAAATTCCCGAATCCAGCATTGCTCTCCTGCGGGCTGTTTCCTTGGCAACACTGTGGTTTAGCCGCCTCAGTCGTTCCTGCAAGACAAGGGAGGTTTGGAATCTTAACCACTGTGAAAGGCTTTAGAGTATAAGTGAACTAGGTGCTGAAAAATATCGGGCTTGGTCTACCTCAAAGTCAGTCTTCTAAAGCATATATAAGAATGTAGGTGGGGCATGGTGGCTCACCTGTAATCCCAACACTTTGGGAGGCTGAGGCGGGTGGATTACCTGAGGTCAGGAGTTCAAGACCAGCCTGACCAATATGGTAAAACCTGTCTCTACTAAAAATACAAAAAAATTAGCTGGCCATGGTGGCGGGTGCTTGTAATCTAAGGCAGGAGAATCGCATGAAACTGGGGAGGTGGAGGTTGCAGTGAGTTGAGATCGCGCCACTGGCCACTGCACTCCAGTCTGGGTGACAGGGAGAACTCCGTCTCAAAAAAAAAAATAGTCCAGGCATGGTGCTCATGTCTATCCTAGCACTTTAGGAGGAAGTGGCAGGAAGATCACTTGAGCCCAGGAGTTCGAAACCAGCCTGGGCACCATAGTAAGATCCTTTTTTTTTGATACGGAGTTTTGCTCTTGTTGCCCAGGTTGAAGTACAATGGTGCGATCTCAGCTCACCACAACCTCCGTCCCCCATGTTCAAGTGATTCTCCTGCCTCAGCCTCCCTGGTAGCTGGGATTACAGGCATGTGCTACCACACCCAGCTAATTTTGTATTTTCAGTAGAGACGGGGTTTCTCCATGTTGGTCAGGCTGGTCTCAAACTCCCGACCTCAGGTGATCTGCCCGCCTCGGCCTCCCAAAGTGCTGGGATTACAGGCATGAGCCACCTCACCTGGCCAATCCTGTCTTTTTATTAAAAAAAAAAGAAAAAAGGCCAGGCAGGCCGGGTTCAGTGGCTCGCACCTGTAATCCCAGAGTTTTGGGAAGCCCAGGCAGGTGGACCACTTGTGTGCAGGAGTTTCAGACCGGCCTGGGTAACATGGTGAAACCCTGTTTCTAGAAAAAAATACAAAAATTAGCTGGACATGGGGGTGCATGCCTGTAGTCCCAACTACTCAGGAGGCTGAGGTGGGTGGATGGCTTGAACCTGGGAGGAAGAGGCTGCAGTGAGCCGTGATCATATCACTGCACTCCATCCTGGGTGACAGACCTTGTCTCATAAAAATAAATAGCCAGGTGTGGCGGCTCACTCCTGTAGTCCCAGCACTTCGGGTGGCCGAGGTGGAAAGTTCACTTGAGCCCAGGAGTTCCAGACCAGCCTGGGCAACATGGCAAAACCCTACCTACTAGAAAAAAATACAAAAATTAGCTGGGCGTTGTGGTGCACGCTTGTAGTCCTAGCTACTTAGGAGGCTGAGGCAGAATTGCTTGAGCCCAGGAGGCAGAGGTTGCAGTGAGCTGAGATTGAGCCACTGCACTCCAGCCTGGGTGACAGAGGGAGATCATCACATACACACACAAAAGAATGTAAATGGCAGCAACTGAATACTGAGAATAAGACGAATTCTCCTAGGTATTTTCCAAGTACTGAGAGAAGTGAATTTCCTTTTCGCTGTTTTAAAATTACAGCGGCTTTCACTGTGTTGAGGACTTACAAAAAAGGGCAAAGAATCACAGGTATGATATTCTTTTACCTGAGCATTCTGTAGAATGTTGTTGACCAAGACAACGCGTCGCCGGGCATTAAGTAGCTTCTTAACATACGGGTCAAGATCCAGGGCCACCTTCTGATCCTCATTGATGCGGCACAGTTCTGGGGATGCAAGGTGCAGCTAAGATCTAATGGCTCATCTCTTGTTCTGAGGGAAAGCAGGCTGGTAACGGGAGGGAAAACACTTGCACCCAAACGGGCCAC
This sequence comes from Theropithecus gelada, assembly GCF_003255815.1. Classification (NCBI taxonomy): domain Eukaryota; kingdom Metazoa; phylum Chordata; class Mammalia; order Primates; family Cercopithecidae; genus Theropithecus; species Theropithecus gelada. The sequence continues at coordinate 19,025,404 of NC_037668.1, read as the reverse complement.
AGCCATTAGAGATTTAAGACATCCCTGAAAGGAGGTGTCCTTTGGCAGCCCTGATGCCCTGGAAGCAAGCGATAGAAACCCAGCCCAGGAGTTGGCAAAAACCTAAGGTCCTGAAAGTGGGCTGAAGGGTTCCGGGTACACAGGGATGCTCACTCACCTGTGGCTAGGTTGTCAATTTGTTCCCGGAGCTCTACCTGGCTCTCTCTGCAAAGAGGTACAAGGCCTACACGGTCAGGCAGTTACCGGAGCTCAGGAAACGAACTCCCCCTACGTATTTACCAAGTACTCAAAGAAGCCAGCCTCCGCTGAACCCTCCACCTGCGGCCTTCCGCCTGTCCTCCCCGCCTCGAATCAGTTTCCTAAATTTATGCCCACTCCCAGCTAGAACACTTTCTTGGCCCCGCCCCTACAAAGCCAGAGAGACAGGTCCCGCCCCCAGCTTCCCTCCCGGGCACCTGACGGCGTGCACGTGAGAATCGAGCTGCTGCACAGCGGGTCGCAGGAACTCCAGCAGCCCTTCGGCGAAGAGGTCGCGGCCTGTGGGCCCCGCCACCGGTGTCCCTGCCCCCGACACAGCGGCAGAACCAGGCCCCGCCATCACGAACTGTCCTGACGCCCGGAACCTGCCGCGAGGGCCGCCGGGAACCGGAGCCGCGCCGCACTGCCCCGCGAGGGGGCGTCCGGAAAATGCTGTCTCCACCAAGGCACTGGGGTTTCTGGGAAATGGAGTCTGGAGCGAGCCGGGCGGGGAGGAGGGCCAGGCCCTAGGAGTAGAGGCCTTGTGGCCAGTGAGCTGAGATCCGGCCACTGCACTCCAACCCGGGCTACAGAGCAAGACTCCGTCTCAAAAAAAAAAAAAAAAAAAAAAAAAAAAAAAGAAAATCCTCAAAGGTCAGGTTGTAGAAAGGAACCAGTTTTTGGAGTGGATACTTTTTGTTTTCTCCAAAGGTGAAAATAAACACGAATAACTTCAGTTGTCCATAGCCTTCCCATGTTAACTTTATGAGATAGTCGGGCGTGGTGGCGGGTGCCTGTAATCCCAGCTACTTGGGAGGCTGAGACAGGAGAACCGCTTGAACCCCGGAGGCAGAGGTTGCAGTGAGCCGAGATCGCGCCACTGCACTCCAGTCTGGGCGACAGAGAGACTCCACCTAAAAAAAAAAAAAAAAAAAAACAAACGAAAACAAACCAAAAACAAAAAAACTTTATGAGAAAACCACATTATATTCATAATAATGTTTTCTGTTTCTAAAGAGTTTTTTGTAGTTGGTTGTTTTTAAGACAGGGTCTCTCTCTGTCGCCTAGGCTGAAGTGCAGTGTCACGATCTTGGCTCACTGTGGCCTTCACCTCCAGGGGTCAAGAGGTCCTCCTACTTCAGCCTTCCAAGTAGCAGGGACCAGAAGTGTTAGCCACCATGCCTGATTAATTTTTTATTTTCTGTAGAGAAGAGATCTCACTATGTCTGGTGCCCAGACTAGTCTGGAACTCCTGGGCTCAGGTGGTCCTCCCACCTCAGCCTCCAAAAGTGTTGGGATTACAGACGTAAGCCACCACGCCTGGTCTATTTCTAAAGAGTATATTTTTAATGGCATTAAATATGTACAAAACTGCATGTATCCAAATTTCATTCCTTTTTAAGGTTGAATAATATAGACATGCAGGCTGGGCATGGTGGCTCACTCCTGTAATCCCAGCACTTTGGGAGGCTGAGGCAGGAGGATCACCTGAGCCCAGGAGTTCAAGATCAGTCTGGGCAACAAACCTAGTGAGACCCTGTCTCTACAGGAAATAAAAAATTAGCCAGGCATGGTGGCTCACAGCCATGGTCCCCGCTACTTGGGAGGCTGAAGTAGGAGGACCTTGAGCCCAGGAAGTCGAGGCTACAGTGAGCCAAGATCGTGGCACTGCATGCACTTCAGCCTGGGTGACAGGGTGAGACCCTGTCTCAAAAAATAAAAATACATTTTATTTTTTTTTGTTTTGTTTTTTTGTTTTTTGTTTTTTTTTTTTGAAACGGAGTCTCGCTGTGCTCCCAGGCTGGAGTGCAGTGGCGTGATCTCGGCTCACTGCAAGCTCCGCCTCCCGGGTTCACGCCATTCTCCCGCCTCAGCCTCCCAAGTAGCTGAGACTACAGGCGCCCGCCACCACGCCCGGCTAGTTTTTTGTATTTTTAGTAGAGACGGGGTTTCACCATGTTAGCCAGGATAGTCTCGATCTCCTGACCTCGTGATCCACCCGCCTCGGCCTCCCAAAGTGCTGGGATTACAGGCTTGAGCCACCGCGCCCGGCCATAAAAATAAATTTTAAAGTTTCCTTAGTTCACTTTTTTCCTTTCATTTTTAGAGACAAGTACTCACTCTTGCTGAAGCTGGAGTGCAGTGATGCTATCATAGCTTACTGTAACCTCAAACTTCTGGGCTCAAGCCATCCTCCTGCCTCAGCCTCCTAAGTAACTGGGACTACAGTCACCTGCCCCCACGCTTGGCTAATTTTTAAAATTTTTTGGTAGAGACAGGGTCTCCCTATGTTGCCCAGGCTGTTCTCGAACTCCTGGCCTCAAGACAACCTTCCATGGTTTTCTTTTTCCCTGAGGCTTATGAAGACAATGATTCCTTTTGGATTCGGTGTGGTTTTTCATGGCTTTCCAGATAATTTACATCTGTCTCCTAGGCTTTAATGTGTTCCAGTGGCTCCCAATTCCCTAGGCCATGGGGAAGGATGTATGTGCAGAAATGCTTCTGGAGGACAGGCAAAGGCATCCATAGTGATAAATAGGCACCAGAATGTTCAACCTCAAGCTTCATCTTCAGTAATAAAGGAAGATAAGGCATTTGAATCACTGTGAGATTTGGTGGTCAGCAGCTCTAAACCTGAGACCCCAACTATGATAACTTTTTTTTTAAATTTTCTGTAGAGACGAGGCCTCTCTGTGTTGCCCAGGCTGGTTTTGAACTCCTGGATCAAGCAGTCCTCCCACCTCGGCCTCCCAAAGTGCTGGGATTACAGGCGTGAGCCACCAAGCCCAGCCCCAACTGTGATAACTTGTAAAATCTTATACACTTACACTGGGTGGGGTGGCTCACGCCTGTAATCCCAGCACTTTGGGAGGCTGAGGCGGGAGGAATGCTTGAGGCCAGGAGTTCACGACCAGCCTGTGCAACACAGGGGGACTCCCATCTCTACAAAAAACTTGATTAAAAAAATAATAACTGGGCATGGTGGCACACACCTGTAGTTCCAGCTACTCGAGAGGCTGAGGTGGGAGGATCGCTTGAGCCTGGGAGGTAGAGGTTGCAGTGAACTGTGATCATGCCACTGCACTCCAGCCTGGGTGAAAGAGCAAGATTCTGTCTAAAACACACAGACACACACACACACACCCCAAAAACAACCTTATACACTTTTTGTCGTTGATTACGCTTGTGTCCCTGTATCTTCCTCTCTGGTGAATAGAGTAACGCTCTTGTGAGAGGCTAGGAGCTTATTTTGGGAGTAAGTGGCAAGGCAACTGCAACCTGCTTCATAGTTGGGCCTTGGGAAAAGGAAGCCCAGGGGAGAGAGTGGTGACAGTGTTGAAGAGGAATGGAAAAGTGTTGAAATCTCTAAGGCTTGTACTGGAGAGAGAAAACAGGTGTTGACCTGGGCTGGGAAAGGGCCTTGGAGGTTGATGGTCCACTGTTTGCACAAGAAGCCCTTGGGTTAGGCCACTGTCCTTTCAGGTGCCTCTTCAACTCTTTAGATTAAATGCTCCCTAATACCAGATTTAGCAAACAGAATAAACAAAACACTTGGGACACCAGGTAAATTTGAATTTCAGATAAACAACCAAAAAAAAATTTTTTTTTTGAGTCTTGCTTTGTTGCCTGGGCTGAAGTGCAGGGGTGTGATCTCCGCTCACCTCCCGGGTTCAAGTGATTCTCCAGCCTCAACCTCCCGAGTAGCTGGAATTACATGCGCCCACCACCATGCCTAGCTTTTTTTTTTTTTTTTTTTTTTCCCTCCAGATGGAGTTTCACTCTTGTTGCCCAGGCTGGAGTGCTGTGGCGCAATCTCGGCTCACTGCAACCTCTGCCTCCCGAGTTCAAGCAATTCTCCTGCCTCAGCCTCCTGAGTAGCTGGGCTTATAGGTGCCTGCCACCACGCCTGGTTAATTTTTGTATTTTTAGTAGAGACGGAGTTTCACCATGTTGGCCAGGCTGGTCTCAAACTCCTGACCTTAGGTGATCCACCCGCCTCGGCCTCCCAAAGTGCTGGGATTACAGGCGTGAGCCACCGTGCCCAGCAACAACAAATAATTTTTTTAGTATGGTTATCTAGTAATCTGACTTCAAAGGCTGGTTCTCTGAGGAAAAGCATGTGTTTTGTTTTTATGCTTTCCTTTTTCTTGACCTTTATCTCTCATGGGGTCTATTGCAAAGGCCTCCTGATCTTCTTGCCTGTAGTCTGTATATTCCAGGTCAGTCTGCATTCTAAAATACCAGTCAGATTTCATAATACACCTGCTTAGAGAAAATTAGTGCTGAAAGGAATTTTAGACTCTCTCCTTTGTTCCTGGGACACTTGTGAGGAAAACTGGGCAAGGGTCTTGAAGAATCCTTGAAGTTTGATAATAGGTTGAAGGCCAGTGCTAGTGTAATTTTTCATTCTCTAAACATGTATCACACTCTAGGCCCAAGGTATTCAGCACAAAACCCCCTTCCTCCCTGCCTTCACCTGTATCATACAGCTGTGGCCCGCCCTCCTCCAGGCCTTGGCTTTTCCAGAGAGACTGAAGATATAGGTTCTAATAACGCCCCTTCCCAACCAACTACTGCACATACGACCACCATGCTGTTTGTATGTCAGGGTCCAATCAAGAGAGACAAATGACACAGTATCAACAGGGAGAGTTTACTGTAAAGAATTATCAACTCTAGTTGATAACGGGGGATTGGAGTAATGAGGAATTGGCTAATAAGCAGAGAGAACTCTAAAGCACATAGGAAGAGCAGATGTTAGGAGCAGCTGTTACTCCTAGAGTTAGAGTACATAGGGAAGAGCCCTAGCCACCAGGTCTGAGATCCAGACATTGTTGAATATATATATATATAAAACCAAGATTTTTAAAATATATATATATATAAAAAATCAAGATTTTATATATATATATAAAATCAAGATTATATATATATATAAAATCAAGATTATATATATATATATATAAAATCTTGGGGTGATGAGTTGGGTGCTTTTGGGATTTCAGTGACTACAAGCCTTTCTGTTCTAGACTTTAGGTCTCTTCTCATCTCCTGGAAGCGCTGGCTCTTCCCTACCTCTCAGACCCTCTCTTCTGACTCTGTTCTGCCCATGCTTAGGTTGAACTGCCTTCTTGCTGGCTACCTCAAGGTGGGTTCTGGGGTAGGCCCATGTGGAAGCTCTGCGGGAACATGCTATACTCTCAGGCAGTACACATAGTGCCCTCTGCCTGGAGGCCACCCGCAACCTGCACCCTCTGTAGAGCCTGGGTGGGACTTAGAAGAAGGCCTTTCTTGTGGGAGAGAGGGTTCACAGAATGGTGTCTGGTAATGCCTTTAACTGGGGAGGAAGACCTGAGAGTCAGACTTCTTTGGGCCTCTGTGAGCTCCAAAGGATAGGGATGAGGATATTCCTGGTTCATCCTGCTTTCTGGGAGGCCAAACCTCTGTTTGGGGAGCCTTACCATGCTTCACTGGAAGAACCGGAGGGGCAGCAGTAGCGGCGGGAGCTGGGAGGGGTTAGGGCAGGCAGTCAGGTCTGTGGTTCTAGCTATCTTAACTGGTGCTCCTGGAGAGCTGCCATCCCCCCACATCCCCCATGGGTGAATATCTGGCCAGACCCTAGGACTCCTGCTTATCACAAAAGGGTCAGAGGCTGAAGGCGAGGTCCTGCCTTGGAAGTGCTGAGGAAAACATTAGGGGCCTTTCTTCTTTTATCTTTCCCGTCTACCTTTCCCCCATCTCCTTTCTCTTCTCTGTTGTCTGAACTGGCTTTCCTCTTGAAATTAAACTTGAGAGTATATGCTTTGAATTAAAATCCAAAGGGGAGGCTGGGTGCGGTGGCTCACGCCTGTAATCCCAGCACTTTGGGAGGCTGAGGTGGGCAGATCACCTAAGGTCAGGAGTTCCTGTCCAAAAAAAAAAAATTCCAGAGGAAAGTTTTAGGACTTTCTGAGGGAACCCCTTCTCCCATCTCCTCATGGATATGTTTAAATCTTGAGCTGATAATCACTTACACTAAAGGGTAAGAAACTAAATCGCCCGGCATGGTGGCTCATGCCTGTAATCCTCACAAGGTCAGGAGATCGAGACCATCCTGGCCAACATGGTGAAACCTCGTCTCTGCTAAAAATACAAAAATTAGCTGGGCGTGGTGGTGCATGCCTGTAATCCCAGCTACTCGGGAGGCTGAGGCCGAATTGCTTGAACCAGGGAGTGCGAGTTTACAGTGAGTGGAGATTGCACCACTGCATTCCAGCCCGGCGACAGAGCGAGACTCCAAAAAACAAAAAACAAAAAACAAAAAAAACCCCCCAAAACCAAGCCTAAATGGAGCATTTAGTGAATCCTTTAAAGAGACCTCATGGGGATCTTAGCTGTCCCAGGTTGCCCACACAGTTTGAGGCCTATGACTGGGGGCTGCTGCCACCATTAAGGGTCCCAGAGCTGTCCAGGGCCTCAGTCTCCACCCTCAGGAGTCATCCTGCCCTGCTTCACAATGCTCCCCTCTCCTTCCTTCCTTGCCCCTGGAACAGGTGGTCAGCCAGAGTCCCCAGCACACCTGACTGGGTCACTAGCCAGGGTGTGATGTAGGTGGGAGAGCCCACCCAGGCATAAGTGGGAGCCTCTACCCTAATCCCTGCTGGGTCCATGGAGCTAGCCATAGTAGCAGAACCTTTTTTTTTTGTGACGGAGTTTCGCTCTCGTTGCCCAGGCTGGAGTGCAATGGCGCAATCTCAGCTCACTGCAACCTCCGCCTCCCGAGTAGCTGGGATTACAGGCATGTGCCACCATGCCCAGCTCATTTCATATTTTTAGTAGAGATGGGAGTTTCTGTGTTGGTCAGGCTGGTCTCGAACTCTTGACCTCAGGTCATGTGCCCGCCTCAGCCTCCCAAAGTGCTAGGATTACAGGGATGAGCCACCGCGCCCAGCCTCAGGTGTTCTTTCAGCAGTGTACCTTTACACTTGGTTCCCTCTGCTTGGTGTATTCTTTTCTCTATACTTTCCCGTCTTACAAGATCCAGCTCATCGACCTCTTCCCTGTGCTCCCAACCTTACAAAGGATGCCTTCGTTGGTATGGCAAGCCATCAGCACATGGCAGCTGAATGAAAGGCTGACCCAGAGGTGGTCAGGTTCACTCACCTTGTCCCACACAACCAGTGACTGAGGATGACAGGGACACAGGCCTCAAGAGACCCTGGGAACTGTAGCAAGCAGTAGGTGGGGCTGGAGGACCCTCGGCTGATAGGAGAGTTTCCTGTGCCCCACTGAGGGGCAATTTGGGGGTAAACTCTTTCATGAGGTAGGAAGGACATAGAGGAGGTAGAGATGGAAGCCTAGGCTATGGCAGTCACCTCCTTCATTCAGAACTCTTAAGCATCAGTCTCCTCTGGGATGGGAGGGAGCCTGGCATTTTGCACTTGTTGGGGTTGTCGGGGAAGGGGAAGTCGTCGTGCTTTAGCACTGGAAAAGGCAGAGGGAGCTGAACTGGGGGTTCAGTTCTGCAGTCACTGTCCAACCTGTAGCCTTCTGCTAGACCCCCACTGCCCATCTCCCTTAGCACCTTCAGACACCCCACATCACAGTCAGGATTCAAGTTTGGGTTGTCCTGACCAAAATTTCCTTCCCAGTCCCAAGTACAACGTCCTAGCAGGTTAGAGTGAAAGGCAGCCCAATGACAACTGGCTTGGCTGGGCGCTACCAGGTTCTTTTCTCTTCCGCAACACAGGGAAAAAGGGAAGTATGTGCCAGGGCCCAAGGGCCCAGAATGTTGCCCAAGACAATCCTCCTCGAGTTTTTGTGGGCATGGTATTATTTCTGCAGAGCTCTGAGGAAGTCAAATTCTTCACCTTCTGCTCAAAGCCACAGGCTCTCCAGAATTTTAACGCAAGTAGGAAGACAGAGACTCTCAACCACACAAGGGGTATATCAAGACATCATTAAAGTGGCTGGGTGCAGTGGCTCACGCTTGTAATCCCTGCACTTTGGGAGGCTGAAGCGGGCGGATCACCAGGTCAAGAGATCAAGACCATCCTGGCCAACATGGTGAAACCCTGTCTCTATTAAAAATACAAAAATTAACTGGGTGTGGTGGCACGTCTGTAGTCACAGCCACTTGGGAGGCTGGGGCAGGAGAATCGCTTGAACCAGGGAGTTGAAGGTTGCAGTGAGCCAAGATCGCGCCACTGCACTCCAGCCTGGTGACAAGAGCGAGACTCTGTCACAAAAAAAGAAAAAGTAAAAAAAGACATCATTAAAGTAGCCATGGCATTTTGAGGCACCCCAAATAAAGAGAGTCCTGGGTGGATCTGAGCAAACGATTTGTTATAATGAACCAGAAATACAAGATTCTACTGCAACTGGAACAGTTGATAGAATATGGTTGAACTTAATTGAACCTTCAAGGGAAATAAAGGTGAAACAAAGCTAATGAGTGGGAAAGTCCAAAATTAGTTTGCGATAAAACATGAGGATATAATTGCATTTTAGCATGGGTATCTTCTGACCTCTTCCAGCAGTTCGTCTGCCATCATTCTTCCTTCTGACACACCTACCAAATCAAATGGCTTCTTCCTCTATATTGCAGTATAAACCAACCCTATAGTATCCCTCTGGCCATGATACACACCCTGGAGAAAAGTTTGTAAATCTCATACAAGGGTAGAAAGTGCAATTCAACCCAGCACGCTGGTTATGGTATATGTGGTGTCAATGTACATGACAGCAACTTCAATCAAATCAGAGCTGCTACCACAGGTAAGCAACCTCTTATGCTGCCCTGTAGTGATGTCAATGTTCTCAGTTTACTAAATTATCAATGTGGAAGAATGCATTTTTGAGCTCCAGACTTTCTAAATATTTTAAATAGGCTATCAAAGAGGATGTAACAGAACCCTATCTCAGAAACCTAAGCATCAGGGAGGAACACTGACCGGTTTTTCTGGCATCTTTCTGTGGGGGCAACAGAGATGAACAAAAGAAATGTTAGCATGTCATAGCATATGACAAGTGAGGGGAGACAGAGGTAGGAAGAGGATGTTCTAGCCACAAGGCTAATGCATTTGTGTTCAAAGAGAAGTCTGGGCAAAGGAGGGGAACCCCCCCCCCCCAAAAAAAAAACAAAAACAAAAAACCAAATTAAAGGACAAAAGGGTTTCATACAACACAGTATCAAAAAGTAACACACTAAATGCACAAGCTGGTGGCAAGTAAGTCCACAACCTATTGTGATAGGTCCGTCCAGCATCAGTCAGATTTCTTCTCATCTGTTATCTCAAGGTTATTTACAGATGTGTTGACTAACAAGAGTCTCTCATGGGAGGGTGGGCAGGCTTCAATCATTGGTTTCGGGATCTGTCTGCGCCATGTAGGCATCCAACTCAGCATCCAGGTGTCCTTTTGTTTTCGACATGTATGCATCCAATTGGTTGTCCAGTTGCTCCTTGGTCAATACAGGGCGAGTTAGGGCACCTCTCCCTCGTCCACGGCCTCGGCCTCGGCCTCCAAAGCCCCCTCTTCCCCGACCTATCATACCCCGACCTAGCCCAAAGGGGGGGAAAAAAAAAAAAAAAAAGAGACAGTTACAAGTAAGTTTAATAGGTGCTGTAGTAAATGCCCCTTAGAGCAGTGGGGCCTAGCTGAGAAAAGCTGAAGGGCAGGGCAAAGAGGAGAAATCTGGAAAAACAGGAAACACACTGGGTAGAAAGCAACACATGGAAAGCACACATAATGAATCCTCTATCACATGATCATCTCTAAATGCTAATTTTAACCATTTTTATTCTATCAATAAAGGAAAATAATTAACTGACAACTGTAATTTTAAAAAACCTTAATCGATCCTAAGATAAAATTACCTAATATTTGAGATTCACTAAGTTCGTAATTAAAATACGTGATAGATAACCCCATTTAGTAAGATAGAGAGGTGGTAACAAGGGCACAGAGAATGAGGGGTGTGAAGGTAAGACAGTTTTCAAATTAAGTTTACTGGAGACCCTTCTGGAAAGTCATCTCATCTTTCCTTAAGCTTATCAAGTCTAATGAGCTAACTGACCTCATGTGTCAGGAGACTGAGGAGTTTTTCTGACATAGGAACAATGTAGGGGAGATTTGAAAAAATATTTTGAGTTGTCCTAGCTATTTCTACCTCTAATTCTAGTTACCTTATGACAACTGACAATTGTGGTTATCTGAGTAGTCTGAATTCAGTTAACAAAACAAACTCAGCTTTTTGAAAAGTTATTTTAGTCTCTGCCACCCTCGTGATGTCTCTCTATCAGAATCCAAGTCAAGATAATTTGGAAACATGTTATTTCATCCTGAAACCCAAACTAGCTTGCACTTCACTCAGTAAGCCAAGTATCATATAATGGGAGAGAAGAAAACAAGCCCCTGGTTATCAACTTAGAAAAGTTATTATTCCTTGGCAACTTCAAGGTCAGAAGTTATGGAAGACCCAAGACACCTTTTAAGAGAACCAAAGCAAATATACACAGGGGCTACAGTAGTGTTTTTTTCCTGGACAGGTGTTGTTGGAAGTTTTCCAGTAAGCTCTGAACCAGAAGGCTCCCATGAGATTTAGTATTAACAGCAGCAACACCATTCAACTCTTTGCCAATCTAGGTCATGAGGTCACAAGACAGACTTCAATAAATTTCAAAGGCAAGATTATCAACAAGAGCCAGTTAAGTTAACTGATGATAATTCCATCTTGCTCTCTACCTTGAGCAAAAAAAGTCATCTCTGGTTCTCCACAGGCAAAAATGTGACACTGAATTTATCTGGTTTCAGAGCCAATGCCCAGCTCCAAGTCTCACCACCCTCTTAACTCTGCTTCACCTTTGTACCTCTCTCTCTTCTATATTCTCATGTGACTCAAACCAGGATCTGGAGCTACATGGTGGTGTGTGGTGGGGCAGGGGCAGAGAAAGGTAAAACCTAAACTGACCATTTTGAGGGGTATTTTCAACTGTACAATTTAAATTTGCAAGAGCCTGGAGGAAGATGGTGTATAATCTGGCTCTATAATATGCACTTGATTGATTCTTGGAAAAATCATGAGACTTTTGCACTACCAGCATGGCAATTTGAAAAATAAGCCAGTTTCAAATAACAAAACAAGACAAACAAAGAAGCCTGCCTATGACTTGAAGCTGTGCAGAAAGGTGGCTCTGAGTTTTTAAGGGAGGAAAGTAAAGGGGAGCTACTCTCTGAAGTTGGTAGCTGACTAACCTCTACCACCGATTCCGCCACGACCCATAGCTCCACGCCCTAGGCCCCCTCTCCCAGGACCTCCACGACCTCGAACACCACCTCTTCTTAAGCCCATTCGGGGAGCTACGGCTCGTCCACCTCGGAGCAGGTTTTGACCTTGGAGAGGAGGCATACAATGTATATGCAGGTAAATCCAAGAGACACAAAGTAGATTCTAACCAAAGGAAGGCGGTGAGGGTTAAATGAGGGTAATTCAGTTAGTTTTTCGGTTGGTTGGGGCAAGCTGCATACTGCAAATAGATTAAGCTACTCTTTATTCAATCAATTCAACAAGTCTGACCACAAATCCATTTTTGGAAGAAGTTGGGAGTTAATTCAATCAGTAAGTGCATACATTTAATAAATATCTACTGAATAATCAGATAGATGCCTAGCATTATGGTAAATTTAAAAATAAATGCTATGGTTCCTGATCTCAACAGATTATTCTAGGGAACAAGAACTATACAGGGAACAGAACAAGAGTGCCCCAAATGAACATACATAGGTAAGTGCTGTGGGTCAACTTGTCCTCTTTTTCCAGCTGTATCAGTGTTTTACTAGCACCAGGAACAAAGAGTTAAGATACAGGTCAAAAGACCTATAAATTTCTTACGTTTGACTTACTTCTAGAACTTGAATGTGCTTTGATTCAAGCAGCAGCAGGGTGTTTTAAAATGGAATGGAGATGACATGAATTACCTGTTGTTACGCAGGTCATAGCCTCTCACCATTGCACATTATCAGAAAAGGAATGGTATCGATAAAAGACATGCAACACTATTAAAAATATGTGATTTCACAAGTTATTATATTAATACAAATTCAGGCTTAAAGATGTTAAACGAACGTGTCCATAAGCAGCCCAAGAGAAAAGGGAAGGGAGTAGGGCCCGACAATTATCAGGGTACACAGCACTGACCTCGGAGCGACATCCCGCCCCTAAGTAGGGTTCTGGTAGCACGTCCCCCACGTAGTCCTCCTCTGGGCAAGCCTCTCTGGATTATGGGTAGGCCTCGTCCTCCGATGGCTCCCCTGGCCAGGGCCCCTATGGGTCGGCCTAACCGTGCCTGGATGTTACTCTTACCCAGGCGCTGCTTTAAGCTCTTCTGGAAGAAAAGGTGTTAGGGGATTGAGATCAAAAAAGCAATCCAACAGGATTTGGCAACTCAAAGTGCAGAGAAAAAGAAGCAAGTGAGATGCTGGTGTGAAGGGAGATAAACCTGCTGTGGGTGTCATAAGGATCCCAAACCAGAAGCAAGCCTTTGCCTCAGAACATGTTATACAAGCAGCAGAATTTTGATCCAGAGCAGAAACTCCAAGAAGCTCAAGGGTGGTCCCATGAAATGGGCATCTCCACAAATTACCTCACTAGTTTGGCTACGTATGTCATACACTGCCAGTTGAAATTTAAGTTTCAGTAAGAACATTCTATAGTTCAATCCTGGATTGTACTGCTTTTCAACTACAGGTTGACGATTATATAACTTGATTCATACCTGCCCATGGACTACCACTGTCTTCAAAGGCTTACTCAAACACCACAGGAAGTTCATCATACTCTGGGCAAAACTTAAATTACAAGTTCACTTGAGTTCTTGTCACTTAACAACAACATTGATTTCTCAAAGAGGCCCGTGTGCTCCATTTTTCCTCTGGGAATCTATTTCCAGATGGTCCACTTTTTACCTTAAGATGTAAATAAACACAAGAAAGTCAAACCTCCTTTCATTTCTTAAAAATCCCTAATTCCATGCCTGCACTTGCAAACAGCTCCTTTAAAACAATATGATGACCTTAAATTCAAAATAAACATGTAACTCCAATATATCTCCACAGCCAGCCAGCCAAACATATGTTAGAATTATTCGGGTGATTACAAAACTCAGGGCCATATACGAGGACAAGGACACACTACAGAGATAGAGTATTTTTAAGAATCTGTTCTCAGAAAACCATTAAGACTACATCTGAATTAAATTCCTTCAAAGGAAAAAGGGACAGCAATAGCCCTGAACACAACCAAGGTCCTAGCAAGCCTAATCGTCCATAAAGTCATCAGTCAATATGAAAGAAGGTAAGTTCTATGGCCCCTTCAGGCTCCACCCAGAAGTGACTACCAATGTGTGTGTGTTTTCTAATCATACCTCTCAAAAAACATGCCGTGAAGCATTATTGTTAACTTTCTAGCACAAGATCATAAATCGCTTCTAATCAGTGGGAAAGGCTCCAAACATTATGCATCTAGCATAAGTAGGTGTAACCAACCATAACGGCCTGTCCTATTACTCCCCTGATTAACACACAATTATGAGGTCAGACTGCATTCCACAAGTCTCTTGCATTCAGTTATCCTGCATATATTAATTTCCCAAGCTTTGTGCTTTAAAGGGAGAACTGTACAGTGCTCGGAAGTTCTTTATCCATTCCAATCCTTAACTGCCACCAATACTGGCCTTTAATATTAACAGGAAACTTAAGGATGTCAACTCTACCACTTAGTTTTCACTCTAGAGCTGTGCTGCGTAAGGCAGCCTCTAGCTACATGTGGCTATTTAAATTATTATTATTTTTATTTTGAGACAGAGTCTCGCTCTGTCGCCCAGGCTGGAGTGCAATGACACGATCTTGGCTCATTGCAACCTTCGTCTCCCAGGTTCAAGCAATTCTCCTGCCTCAGCCTCCTGAGTAACTGGGATTACAGGCGCTGTCACCACGCCCGGCTTATTTTTGGTAGAGATGGGGTTCTGTCATGTTGGCTAGGCTGGTCTTGATCTCCTGACCTCAGGTGATCCACCTGCCTGGGCCTCCCAAAGTGCTGGGATTACAGGTGTGAGACACCAGACCCAGCCTAAATTAAAAGTAAATTTTATTTATTTTCTTGAGACAGAGTCTCACTGTCGCCCAAGCTGGAATGCAGTGGTGCTATCTCCACTCACCGCAACCTCCACTTCCCGAGTTCAAGATATTCTCCAGCCTCAGCCTCTCGAGTAGCTGGGATTACAGGTGTACTTCACCATGCCCGGCTAATTTTTTTTTTAGTAGAGATGGGGTTTTGCTGTGTTGACCAGGCAGGTCTCGAACTCCTGACCTCAAGTGATCCGCCTGCCTTGGCCTCCCAGAGTGCTGGGATTACAGGCCTGGCCTAAAATTAAATTAAAAAAAAATTAAGCTCCTTAATTGCACTAGTCACATTTAAAGTTTTCAATGGCCACATGTGGCTAGTGGCTACCGTACCAGATAGCAAACACAGAACATTTCCATCGTTATAGAAAGTTCTGGCTGGGCACGGTGGCTCATGCCTGTAATCCAAACACTTTGGGAGGCTGAGGCAGGCAGATCACTTAAGGTCAGGAGTTGAAGACCATTCTGGCCTTGAACCAACATGGCAAAACCCCGTCTCTACTAAAAATACAAAAATTAGTCAGGCATGGTGGCGGGTGCCTGTAATTCCAGCTACTTGGGAGGCTGAGACAGGAGAATTGCTTGAACCCGGGAGGTGGAGGCTGCGGGTGAGCTGAGATTGCGCCACTGCACTACAGGCTGGGTGACAGAGTGAGACTCATCTCAAAAAAACAAAACCACATAAAAAAATTCTAGTGAATATTACTACTCTGGATCGGGACTACTTCCTGCAGAGCCTATACTTAAAGCTTCTTGTTGAAAGGTCTTTTGGAATGATCTGTCAGAGACTCATCTTCAGCAATTTCCATTTACTCTTGGAAAATGGTGGTGCCTTTTGCTGCTTTCCTGAGTCAGGGAGGAATCCAGTCACTCCAAGGCTTAAGACAGCCGAAGCAGAAAGTCTTGTTTATTTTTGGTCAGTGAGCCCAGTGGTTCAGGGTGGGGGTGTAAGGGTGTTATATTTAACTGCTGAATTTATGCACAGCCATGCAATGCTACCAAAGCCCTTACAGTTGCATGGCACCGCCCTCCAGACGCCCAGCCACAGCTTGGACATATCCTTCCACAGCCACTGTCCGGACTTGCATATAAATTCTATGAATAATAAAGAGTAGGTTTTATTCAGGTCTGAATAGGATTATCTCTCACTGTAAGTTTGAAAGAGAACCCCTAACTCAAATTACTCAGTACTCTTGCTCCACTTTACTGGTAAAACTTTAGGTGCTGTGGAAATGAAGGTCACTCTACTCTGTATATTTTAGCATTGAAAATCTTTGACTAAGGCCAAGCAAACTCCCTGCACTAGGGGAACAAGAATAAAATTATTTCCCTGGTGGGTAAATCATTTAACAGAGAGTAAAGGATGCTGTGAGATTATCTAAAGCTGAAATAAAGTTTCTTTGTGGAATAAGCCATTAATTTATGTTAAGCGTTAAAGATCAGAAAACAAAAGATTAATACTCATTGGTAACAGAAACAGGCCACATAGATGGCAAACTCCCTAAAAGAGAAAGACAATAAAAAGTTACTTATTGGTACCTGCCAAAATTGGAATTCTCTGAACTTCTCTTTCTTCCAGAGAAGTTTCAGTTTTTTGCCCTGAGCCACTTTGCAATCATCCATCACGTTCTGACAGCCTCAGTGGACTCCCTGACAGAGATCACCAGCTGCTTCTGGAGCATTAAGACCCATTCTCTCACCTGCTTAAGTTTTAATGCTGCCTGGACAGAGGGTCTATTCTCCATCTGCTGGGCCAGTCTTCTGTTTCTGGCACTGGCTAGCTGCTGTTGTTGCTGCATCGAAGCCCGAATATTCACTGGCGTCGGCTGTTTGTTCTTCAGCATATTAGTAAAGCTTCAAGGTCGAACAAAATGGATGTTTAAATAAAAGCTTTATTACAAACATTTATTGGCATTTTCATGGCTTGCTAGACCAGGAGCTCCAGATCCCACGAACTTTTAAGTAAAGTGGTACACTTAGATCAAGGCTGATGTGGGTTAAAGACTCCTCTGTTTCCACAAACTTGCAAGAATCAGAAACTCAGAAATGCAGCTAAGTGCAGCACATTCAACCAAAAGTGATAACAAGGGCTCAGGTAACGGCTTTTAGAGAGGTGGAAGGTATGAAAAACACGCAATAAGCAGATATGACAAGAGACAGAAGATATAGTTTCAAAGACAAACAAAGAAAGCCTAAACCTTGGGGGATCCAAGGTGCATTCTAAGGCCAAATATGAGGAAGGACTAGAGCACCTTCAAAGCTCACAGCAATTAACATACTCTCATAAATTACAGGAGTGTATCACATTTTAAAATATGTCACTTAGTAACATGCAAACATAAATATTATGTAAACATAAATAATTAGCCTATAGCCAAAGAGATAAGGAGAGAAGCACACATGCCTCAGAAGAGGCAAAAATAGACATTAAGTAAATTCCAGTGGTCTAAAGTCAACTTAATGAAATCACTGATCAAAGGCAATCTTTTTTTTTTTTGAAACAGAGTCTCACTCTGTTCTCTGTTGCCCCGGCTGGAGTGCAATGGCACGATCTTGGCTCACTGCAACCTCCGCCTCATGGGTTCAAGTGATTCTCCTGTCTCAGCCTCCCGAGCAGCTGGGATTACAGGCATGCGCCACCACGCCCAGCTAATTTTTCTATTTTTAGTAGAGACAGGGTTTCACTATGTTGGCCAGGCTGGTCTTGAACTACTGACCTTGTGATCCGCCCTTGGCCTCCCAAAGTGCTGGGATTACAGGCATGAGCCACTGCGCCCAGCCAAAGGGACTCTTAATGAACAAAGTTGTCAGAAATAGAAACTGCCTTTAAATACTTTTACTTTTCTTAGTCTCAAATCATCACTTTTTCTGACTCCAAGTAGTTACTTTTGAAAGTTAGATTAGTTCGATCATTTATGAGCCCGTGAAGAGACTCATTATTTCTGTCAAGGAAGTGTAATGGAATGGAAGAGAAGAACACTTAACTGTAAAAGAATCCAAAACAAAACCAAACTAAAAGCAGAATGGAAAGAAAGTGAAATGGAGCAAAGCAAGTGCCTCTTACAAGGCCCAAGAACGACATTCAAGGACCTTTGGACATATTCATGGCTTGCTACCTGCCTCTTACAGGCCAGACACAACACTGCTGGCCTTGGACTAGGCAGCAAGCCTACTGTAGCCAGGGTACCATGCTACCGTGCTGCACGACCCCTGTATCAATGTAAAAAAATGTGAAAAGGGAGGGTGTTAGGAGTCTTTTAAAATACATCCCACCAAATAAATATTTCAGACAGCTTAACATAAAAGTCTACTGATAAGGGGTTTTGAAACAACCGCCCAATTTGTTTTGTGTACCACATGAGATGCAACTAAGAACAGAGGTCTGTAGCCTTCTGTTGGTATTTAGCTTAAAACTGGCTTTGTGCACTGGACCCCAGGGCCAAGTTAAGTAATGTTTTCTTAGGAAGGAGCTGAAGTTGCTGTTGGCTGCCTCACCGCTCATTTAGAGACATCTTGGTGGTGCTTTTTAGCACAACTTTCGGCGCTGACTGTGCAGCCATCTTCAAATCCCGAGAATCTACAAAGGACAATACGTAAAATGAGCAAATCACAATAGTGACAACATCATTTCTATAAGTGGCAAGGCCCAAGTCAACAATAAATAAAAAGGCCTTATCACTGATGACTTAAGAGCACATGAGGGCACATTTCAAGTGCTTAAATTTCTTTTTCTTTTTTTTTTTTTTGAGAGAGGGTCTTACTCTGTCACTCAGGCTGGAATGCAGTGGCATGATCTTGGCTGCAGTGAGTCACGGCAGCTGTAATCTCCTGGCCTCAAAGGATGTTCCCACCTTGGCCTCCCAGTGTTGGGATCACAGACATGAGGTGCCACGCCCAGCAAAAGTGCAAAAGTGCTTAAATTTCTATGGCAGTTACCTCACATTACTGTAACTTCAAGGTGGCTGGGCGTGGTGGTTCACCACCTGTAATCCTAACACTTTGGGAGGGTGAGGGCACAGGATGGTTTGAAGCCAGGAGTTAGAGATCAGCTTGGGTAACAAAGTGAGACCGAGTCTCTACTAAGAAAATAAATAAATAAATAAATAAATAGTAGTGCCTGGTGGCCAGCACCTGTGGTCCTAGCTACTCAGGGGGAGCTGATGTGGGAGAAGTGCTACAGCCCAGGGGTTGGAGGCTGCAAAGAGCTGTGATGACGCCACTGCACTCCAGCCTGAGAGAGACCCCATCTCTTTAAAACAAACAAACAACCCCAAACAAACTCCAAGGCCCAGAAAATACCCAGGAAATTCTCAAAAACGGCAGAACCCAATTTAGCAATCAAAGTATGGAGTCTGGCCTTTTTTTTTTTTTTTTTTGAGACGGAATCTCACTCTCTCGCCCAAGCTGGAGTGCAGTGGTGCGATCTCAGTTCACTGCAACCTCTGCCTCCCGGTGCAACCGATTCTCCTGCTTCAGCCTCCTGAGTAGCTGGGCCTACAGGCACGTGCCACCACGCCCGGCGAATTGTTTTTGTATTTTCAGTAGAGACGGGGTTTCTCCACGTAGGCTAGGGTGGTCTTGAGCTCCTGACCTCACCCGATCCATCCACCTGGGCCTCCCAAAGTGCTGGGGTTACAGGCGTGAGCCACCGCGCCCGGTCGAGTTTGGCTTTTTCTCTAGAGCAGTCATTTTCTTTTTTTTTTTTTTTTTTTTTTTTTGAGACGGAGTCTTACTGCGTCGCCCAGGCTGGAGTGCAGTGGCCGGATCTCAGCTCACTGCAAGCTCCGCCTCCCGGGTTCACGCCATTCTCCTGCCTCAGCCTCCCAAGTAGCTGGGACTACAGGCGCCGCCACCTCGCCCGGCTAGTTTTTTGTATTTTTTAGTAGAGACGGGGTTTCACCGTGTTAGCCAGGATGGTCTCGATCTCCTGACCTCGTGATCCGCCCGTCTCGGCCTCCCAAAGTGCTGGGATTACAGGCTTGAGCCACCGCGCCCGGCCCGAGCAGTCATTTTCAACCTTGACTACATATGACTTATCCAAGGAGCTTTCAAAGGGCCGGACAGGCCAGGCGCGGTGGCTCACGCCTGTAATCTCAGCACCTTGGGAGGCCAAGGTGGGCGGAATGCTTGAGCCCTAGAGCTCAAGACCAGCCTGGGCGACATGGCAAGACCCCGTTTCCATAAAAATATAAATTAATTAAAAAAATAAAAAATACAGATATCTGGGCCTAGATCAATTAAACCACAATCTCTAGTAACGAGGTTTGGAAATGAACAATTGTGGGGTGGAGGGAAAGCTACCTAGGTGCTTCTAGCGTGCAGTTAAAGTTGAAAACTACTGATCTAGAGTGAAAATATAGGCAGGGCCCGGCGCGGTGGCTCACGCCTGTTTTCCCAGCACTCTGGGAGGCCGAGACGGGCGGATCACCTGAGGTTGGGAGTTCGAGACCAGCCTGACCATCATGGAGAAACCCCCGTCTTTACTAAATATACAAAATTAGCTGGGCGTAGTGGCGCATGGCTGTAATCCCAGCTACTCAGGAGTCTGAGGCAGGAGAATCGCTTGAACTCGGGAGGCGGAAGCTGTGGTGAGCTGAGATCGTGCCACTGCACTCCAGCCTGGGCAAAAAGAGCGACACTCCGTCTCAAAAAAAAAAAGCCTAGTTTAAAAATTGGCTTTCAACTCCAGAATCAAGTAGAGACTTTTGTAACAATAAACTAATGATCTCGGGGAGTGCGTAGGAAAGGTTTTCTAAATTCACCTGGGGAATGAGCTCGCAAAGAGCCCTCCACAAAACTTAACCCTAAAGCCGCCATTAATTTCCAATATTCCTCAAAGTCTTGTATTTCTTAATCTCCCTACCATCCTCAAAGCCCTATCAAGACTTCCACTTTTGCTCAACCCAAGTTTCCTTTTAATCCCTATCAAACCCCAACCTCCATCAGTCCCGCCACCAGGTTCCAGTTCAGCCCCTCCCCCGCCCCTTCGCAGGGCTCCGCCTCCTCCCCCGGGCCTCCACGCTCCAACACCGTAGCTGTGTCCACATGCCACCACCCCCTTTCCGCGTCCGCCAGCCCCTTCCGCTCCCCAAGACCCCGCCACCCCGCTTCTTCTCACTACAGAAACTCACCGAAGGAAACAGACGCCAGTGCTCCTCCCGGGGCTGCCACCACGGCTCCGGCAGGCGGGCCGGGGACCGGCCGAACCTGAGTTGACGGTGGAGGGGCTCGGGTTAGCTAGATGGGCGGTTGGTCAGATGCGTAAGCGGTAGTATGCGAGCTCAGTTCGTTGTTGCTGGTTGGCTGTCTAGCCGGCCGATCCGTCTGCTCACCCGGCCTGCCCTTTCTTGCCTTTCGTCTGCAGCGGCCGCCAGCTCCGGCTCGGTGTCCAAAACAAAATGGCCGCCACATGCAGTGCTTGTGGGACCGGCTAAAATGGCGTCTACGCCATTACGTCAGGCGTCAGATCCGCTCACGACTAGAGGGCGTGAAAGATTTGAGCTACGCCTGCGCAGGGATCAGAGGCGGAGCCTTAGGGTGAACTTCAGCAAACTTTACCTCAGCGGTATAAGCAGTGCCCCGCCCCCTGGGGGCGTGGCAGTGGCCCTATCGGGGCGTGCCGGGACTTCAAGTTCCCGTAGTGGTTAAGCTGCAACCTCCTGGGTTACTAGTTAGTAATCAGGGTCTTAGAGGGGATTTGGGTTTCGAATTCCCTTGCCCCTCTGTTCTTTAGGCAAGGTACACCGTCTAAAAATCTTTACGCGGACTTGCCTCGTCTTCTTCCGGACAATTGGGCCTGGGGAATTTGCACTGGTTTTCCCCTCGTGGCCAGTCGCCCAGTCTGAGAGTTGTAAAGTGCCGTAAATGCTCCCGCCAAGGCCCAGGAGGCCAGTATTGGGAGCACATTCCTCTCCCATCCTGCGCTGGCCAACACCACCGCCCGTCCATGTTTTCCTCCTCACTTCCTCCCCTTCCTAACTTGGCCTAAATACTGTTTAATCCGTCTTGCGGGGGGTGCACCTTTGCGTCCTCGATTGCGCTTCCATGTCCTCCCTCCACACCTGCCATCCGTGTTTATTTTGTGGCAGACCTACATAGGGATTTCTCTTTTCTCACTTTCTGATTTGTTGTTGTTGTTGTTTTGAGACGGGGTCTGGCTCTGTTGTCCAAGCTGGAGTCAGTGGCGCAATCAATCACGGATCACTGCAGCCTTGACCTCCTGGGCTCAGGTGATCCTCTCACCTCAGCCTCCCAAGTCCTAGGATTATAGGCATGAGCTATGTGTCCTGCTCAATTAAGGGATTTTTCTTTCTTTCTTTCTTTCTTTTTTTTCTTTTTGCAGATGGAGTCTCGCTCTATCACCCAGGCTGGAGTGTAGTGGTACCATCTCGGCTCACTGCAACCTCCGCCTTCCAGGTTCAAGCGATTCTCCTGCCTCAGCCTCCTGAGTAGCTGGAATTACAGGCGCGTGCCACCACGCCCTGCTAATTTTTGTATTTTTAGTAGAGATGGGATTTCACCAGGCTGGTCGCTAACTCCTGACCTCGAGTGATCTGCCCACCTCTGTCTCCCAAAGTGCTGGGACTACAGTCCTGAGCCACCATGCCCGGCTTCAATAAGGGATTTTTCTAATGGCTATGTGCACAATACAGTGTGCATATGTTTGAGTAATGAGAGAATGACACATCTGTCCCTGCCCACCCTTTCTCCGCCCCATACGCACATGAAGACCCTTTCATTTTCCTTCCTGGCACTGGCACGTGTGTGTATGTGTGTGTGTGTAAGGCCCATGTGAGGATAAGGATCGTGGTTATTTTGCTTAATGCTGGAGCCTCAGTTCCTACACAGTGTTTACACACAGTACCACTTAGGTAAATGTTCATTGATTGAAAGAAGATTATTTTGGCCAAGCGCGATGGCTCACACCTGTAATCCCAGCACTTTGGGAGGCCGAGGCAGGCAGATCACAAGGTCAGGAAATCGAGACCATCCTGGTCAACATGGTGAAACCCTGTCTCTACTAAAAATACAAAAAATTAGCTGGGCATGGTGGCAGGCATCTGTAGTCCCAGCTACTCGGGAGGCTGAGGCAGGAGAATTGCTTGAACCCGGGAGTTGGAGGTTGCAGTGACCCGAGATCGTGCCACTGCACTCCAGCCTGGGTAACAGAGCCAGACTGCGTCTCCAAAAAAAAAAAGAAAGAAAGAAAGGAGATTCTTTCTTCCTCTGGTTTTATAGCTGAGAAGGTGATGTCTCCTCGACTTCCAACTGGAACCTTGAACCCCCACATTCCTGGACCTTGAGCTTTCCTCAAGTAGGAAGATGTAATGCACCTTGACCTCTTTCTAAAGAAGACACTTCCCCAAATAAGGGAAGTGGGATCCACCCACTTCCAGATCCCAGAGGAGACAGACATCGGATGGCTGGCGAGAGAGAAGCCTTTAATGAAAGATGAGTTGCAGGCTTGGACCGCTACTCTTGTGCCCTTGGTGTGTGTGTGGGTGGGGTGGGCAGGGGTGGGGTTATGGAGAGGGATAGGTGGGATGAGGTGGAAGCAGGGGCAAGAGGCAGATCTGGGAGGGTGGAGAGGAAGGGCGCTGCCCAATGTGGCTGTCTGCTCAACTGTTCTCCCAGAAGAAGTTGTTACAGGCCACTGTGAGAGCAGCCACAAGCACCACATACTCCTGGAAGTCCACCTCCCCGTCTCCATTCTCGTCTAGCTCCTTCATCACCTTGTCCACAGCATCCACATCCTTCTGGGCCTGTGGTGGGAGGAGAGGAAGAGGGAGGTGTATAGGGAGGGGTACAGCACTGAGTCAGAGGCAAGGGGGTGGTTGAGGAGAAGGAGGCAGAGATGAGCGAGAGGAACTGCACTGAATTATGGGACTATTTTGGGCCTCAAAACTCTTGAGGGCTCCTGTTGCCTACAGCATAAGCTCTTTCACCGGGCAGAATGAATAATAATAACACCAGTTACCGTATGTTGAGTGCCTACAATACAGCAAGCACTACACTAGGAGCTTTACAAGCACTGTCTAATTTAATTCTAATACAAATAACGTGAGGTATGTTTCATTATTTCCATTCTAGAGAAGAAACAAATTGGTAATTGGTGGTTAAATAAATATGCCCAAAGTCCCACAGCTAGAAAGTAGCAGGGCTGGAATTTGAACCCAGTCCAATAAAACCTCAAAACCGGTGCACTTTCTTTGTTTTTTGGTTTTTTTTTTTTTTTTTTTTTTTTTTTTTTTTTT
>NC_037668.1:18926863-19001653 GCF_003255815.1 Theropithecus gelada | reverse complement strand
TTTTTTTTTTTTTTTTTTTTTTTGAGACGGAGTCTCGCTCTGTCGCCAAGGCTGGAGTGCAGTGGCGCGATCTTGGCTCACTGCAAGCTCCGCCCCCCGGGTTTACGCCATTCTCCTGCCTCAGCCTCCTGAGTAGCTGGGTCTACAGGCGCCCGCCACCTCGCCCAGCTAGTTTTTTGTATTTTTTAGTAGAGACGGAGTTTCACCGGATTAGCCAGGATGGTCTCGATCTCCTGACCTCGTGGTCCACCTGCCTCGGCCTCCCAAAGTGCTGGGATTACAGGCTTGAGCCACCGCGCCCGGCGTTTTTTTTTTTTTTTTTTTTTTGACACGGAGTTTTGCTCTTGTTGCCCAGGCTGGAGTACAATGGTGTGATCTCAGCTCACTGCAACCACTGCTTCCCGGGTTCAAGCAATCTCCTACCTTAGCCTCCCGAATAGCTGGGATTACAGGCATGCGCCACCACGCCTGGCCAATTTTGTATTTTTAGTAGAGACGGGTTTTCTCTGTGTTGGTCAGTCTGGTCTTGAACTCCCAACCTCACGTGATCCACCTGCCTCGGCCTCCCAAAGTGCTGGGATTACAGGCGTGAGCCACCATGCCCGGCCTAAACTGATGCACTTTCTACCATATCCTGAGGCTTCTTTACTTTGTGGCCCTGGTTAGCCTTTGCAGCCTACTTTTCTATATCCTTCATGCCAGTCGAATAAAACTACTGGCATGCACCACATTCTTCTTTCTCTTGTGCTTTTGTTCATTCAGTTACTTCCTCCTAAAATATCTGCATTTACCTAGATAATCTTCCAATGGAAATCCATGGCTCAAGTGCTACCTCTTCAGGAAAGCCATCTTACTTCAATCAGGTTAATAATCTCTCATAACCCTTTCTGGCACATCTATTAAGGCTCTGTGTACTTCCTGGAGTTCATGGTTTACTTTTAATTATCAATCTTTCCCTTCTAGTCTGTGAGTCTTATTACTGATGAATCTACACAGGGCCTAACACTTGTTATAGTGATCAATAACATATTGGTGATCAATAAACCGGGGCATTTTGACTTGACCCAGCTGGAGTAGGGGAGCCTGGAAAAATCCAGGAGAGAAGCCTGGGAAAGGAAAGAAGGAGGCTGGGCTGAGCTAGAGGTGGGGTGGGGAGACAGCAAGGGGGTGCCCACCCCATTCCCCCAACCTTCACCCACTCCACTCCCACTCCACCACTCTGTACTTACATCCAGGAAGCCAGAGAGCTCTGTCTGCAGCAGCTCTTTCAGCTCCTTCTTGCTCAGCTTGTACTTGTCCCCCTCTTTGCCCGAGTGGGCGTGGAACACGTTGATGAGGGTCTCCATCGCCGTCTCCAGCTCCGAGCCCATTGCAGCAGTGCACCTACCCACCCCCATCATGGAAGTGAGCCTTGAGGACCAGGCCCAGAGTACCAGGGTCTAGGTGAGGGGAGCCCTCAGGCCTGGCCCTGGCTGACAGCTCAAATAACTGTGGGATTAAAGCCCAACTGCAATTGATCTTTCCCTGAGATTTTACAATGTGAGGGAAACCCCAGCAGACCTAAATGCAGACCTGTTCTCCATGTCCCTCAGTCTGTACCCCAGCCAAAGGGAATCAGGGTTAGGTCATGGAGAGAGAGCAGTTGGAGCTGGGCTGGCTCCAGAGGCCTGTGGTAGATGTCTGCAGTGGCTGCCCAGGCAGGGATTGAGGAGGGTGGGGCAGGCAGGGGTGGTCACAGGACGAGGCCATGCTTCCTCTGGCTCTATTTTTACCCTGGACCTTGCCTGCCTAGTATAGCTAAGCTCTGCTGTTGAGGGTGGTGGGCTGGGGTGTCCACTACAGCCTTCCCTCTGCTGCCCACCCCTAGCAAGAAGTCAGTCTGGTACCCTCGGTCAGCCTGGTAGAGGGGGTGGCAGCCCCAGTGGGCGGGTGGCCTAAGG
The DNA here is from genome assembly GCF_003255815.1 of Theropithecus gelada. NCBI lineage: Eukaryota > Metazoa > Chordata > Mammalia > Primates > Cercopithecidae > Theropithecus > Theropithecus gelada. Next base: position 18,999,713 of record NC_037668.1, on the reverse strand, counting down.
CTTCTAGGGGAGGGAGGTCTCACTGACTCTGAGTTTCCTGTCAGCAGCTGGGGGCCCCTTTTGGTCCTTCAACTCTGTTCTCTCCTGAACATGTCATTTTGGCTTCTCTGGGGTATGCTCCCATTGCTTCTGCAAAATTATCCCTTTCATCTGGTGGGTGGCAGAAGGGGAGAGAGGAATGTTTGAGCCTTTTCCTTGGAGCCAGGGTTCCCAGGGAAGGGGAGAGGAGACCTGCAGGCATTGTCCCTGCGACTGCTCACTCCTGGTTGATTTGGGGATAGTGGGAGCAAGGGGAATGGGGCTGGTATGTGTTGGGGGAGATAAAGGGCTGAGAGCATGCAGTCCTTTGAGTTCAAGGGGCTGGGAGAGAGTAGGAGAAGAAAGGAGAAAGGAGGGGTCTGTTGAGAGAGAAGACTGCCAAGGGGGGCCTCTTTCCTTTGGCCCTGGGACAGTCTGGCCTTCCGCAACCCCAGGGGGGCAGCTCAGGTGTCTCGGATCAGATGTCCCCATCCTTCCCCAGGCCTGGGGGCTGGACAATGGCCCCTGATCGAATGACATCCCAGTTCTTCAATGGGGCCCTTGTGAGTGTCATCTGAACTCCGGACCTGAGAAGTGGTTGTCACAGAGACATGGGGGAGATGGAACCCAAGCTGTGGCTGATGAGGGGATAAGGGGTGCTTGAGGGAGGGATGCTGGTGGCTTGATTACCTGCTCCATGCCAGAGGGGCAGCTGGAGGTCGCCTGGAGCCCTAGAGCAGCCTGGGATTTTATGTGGTGGCAGTTCTGAGAGGACTTGGGGGCAGGGCAGATGGGAAAACAAAGAGGAAAGAATTGGGGGAAAGAGGAGTCAAGAGGTCTGGGCCAAAAAGGGGAGGAGGAGAAAGGGGAGGTCCTGTGGAGGTAGCGTTGGGAAGGGGTACAGCACCCTCCATCCCCCACTTCCCCATATCTTGGGAGCTTCGCCTTGCCACCCCCAGACTCCCCAGAGACCTGAGCTCTTGGCAAGGCAGGGTGGGGGTGGCAGAGACTAAGGCTGGCAAGAGAGGTGGGGGCAGAAACAGCTGTTGTATCTGCTCTCTTCTTCTTACCCCATAGGAGGCGAGGCAGGGGAGGGCTGGGGCCCTTCCCAACACCTGGGAGACAGAGGGGGCCTTGGCAGGGACTTGAGGGCTCCCTGTGGGAGGGCCAGGTGGCCAGGAAGCTCTTGGTGGGTTCCCCACTGACTTCCTCCTTTGCTGAGCTGCCAGCTCTCTCTCTGACCTTCAGTTCATTTGTCTCTCATCACCACCTTCCAAACCCTGTCTCCCCCAGATCCCAAACTGCCCTCACTCTGACTGACTCCTCCCAGATCCTTAGTGCCCCACAGTGCTATGGGCCCCAGCCTCTTGGAGCCCTTCTGAAGACCCCTCTCCCCGAAGCTGGCAGGCCAGGGACTAGCACAATGGGGCAGGGTACTCACCGTCGGCCTGGGCCTGAGGTGGGAGCAGGTTCTGGACAGATAGCCGAGGCTGCAAATGTGGCTGCTGGAGCTGTGTGTGGAGACCTGTCTTCAACAGTCCCTCCCCCGCTGACCCCCCCACCGACTCCACCCCTTCACAGACGAACACCCTGTGGGGCAAGGGGCCAGGAGCAGACAGAGGCGCCCTCTGTCTCCTGGGCTGGAACAGGCGGCCCTTGTCTCTTTCCCAGCCTTGCTTGCCCCATTCCCTTCTCTTTAGGCAGCAGTGGATGGTGCAGGGGAAAGAGGTGGGAAGGAGGTCCTGGGAGGGATACTGGTTGTCTCACCCCAAGCCGGGCCTTGCAGTACCTGCAGCTGACTGTGCTGGTTGACCCGGGTAAGGGGGGAGTTCTGCTGAGGGGGTCTTAGTCTGTGGCTCCTCCATGGGGCCTCACTGAGAGGACCCTCAGTGAGTAACTTAGTCTTGGGAGTCTGAGAACCCACAGAGGGATTTCAATCCAGGACTCTTCTATGGGGGTCTCAACCTGGATCCCCCTGTGTGTGTGGGGCCTCAGCCTGGGGTTCTCTGAGGGATCTTGGGCTGTAGCATCCTTTGTGGGGTTTCATTCTAAGGGGCCTCCGTGTATGTCTCAGATTGGGCCTCTCAGTGTTGAGCTCCCTCAATTGGTTTCCTCCCTCTTCCCCTCTCAGCATACACACTCCTGATTAGACGTGGGGTGTGGTGGCAGCAGCCCCCAGTATTGAAAGGACTAGGACCCTGGGACCCCTGCTGAATGAAATCTGTCCAGACAGCTCCTCTCCCTGACCAAGTGGGGGCGCTCGTGTGCCTGGCAGGGAGCCCGGGTCCGGGCCTGAGGGTTCAGGACAAGAGGCCTGATTGGGCTGTCTCTGGTCTTCAGAATCCACCACTGAAATTTGACACCTCCGGGCTTGTAAGCAGCTCTCTCCTCCTTCCCTGCTGCTTATAAACCTCAGCCCTGAGACTCCAGCTCGCTCCACCCCATCTCCTTGCCCGGTAAGTCTCATTGCCGACCCTGGAGGGAGCCTGGAGATCATTTTTTCTTCCTGGGCTCCCAGGTCCCTCCCCGAGAGCCAGCTCAGACAGGAATTCAGGAAGCAGCTTTGGATGATCGAGCAACAGTGCATGCCGGAGTGTGTGACGGGGGGACGGAAAAGAGAATGCCTCTTCCAGCCCCACCCACCGCACCCCAGGGGGCTGTGAGTGCCTGTACTAAACCCGTCATGGGGCAGGGAGTCAGAGACACCCCGTTCCAGGACCCTTATCTCCCGATGGGGAGGCAGGAGCGGGGAGGATCTGTGGGGTCCTGGGTTCAGCACTCTGCCCTGCTGCCCTGAAGAGAGAGGTAAGGGTGGATCCCGGCAGAGAAAATGGGTCTGTTCAGACAGAGCCAGCTCTGACCACAGGGGACATTTGCCAGACCCTGTGCTTCTCTGCTGGGAGAAGCGGTCAGAGTGTGTGTGGGCGGATGCGAGTGGCTGGAGACCAGGTCCCAACATAAACAAGCTTTGGAGACAAACAACCTTGTGACCTGTGAGGCTGGGTGAGACAAGAAGGGACTCTTTTTTTTTTTTTTTTTTTTTTTGAGACAGAGTCTTGCTCTGTCGCCCAGGCTGGAGTGCGGTGGCGCGATCTCGGCTCACTGCAAGCTCCGCCTCCCGGGTTCACGCCATTCTTCTGCCTCAGCCTCCCGAGTAGCTGGGACTACAGGCGCCCACAACCGCGCCCGGCTAATTTTTTGTATTTTTAGTAGAGACGGGGTTTCACCGTGGTCTCGATCTCCTGACCTTGTGATCCGCCCGCCTCGGCCTCCCAAAGTGCTGGGATTACAGGCGTGAGCCACCGCGCCCGGCCTAAGAAGGGACTCTTGAGACAGACACGCCACAGAGGGGCCACCAGACTCGAAGGACTCCAGGAAGGACCCTCAACTGAAAACCTCCTCTCAAGTAGAGAGGTCTCTAGATCGAGGCATCACCACAGAGGGGTCCCTAAGCCACAGACATTTAAAAAGGAGCCCAGATTGTGAGACCTACAGAAGAGGGGGTTTCTGGAGCCGAATCTTCTGCCCCCACCTAAACTGAGATGCTGTTGTCTGGTCTGCTGCCCCAAGCTCAACCCCTGTCCTCTCCCTCTTTCCCTATAATGCCCTCTCCAGGCCAAGACCTGATGCGGTAACACCAAGGCAGGGGCCTTCTGAACCATTCCTGCATCTTGGGGCTCCATGACTCTCCCTCTCTGCTCCTCCTGTGTTCCACAGGTCAGCCCTGACAAAGGTCAGCTAGCCCCTTGAGGACATCAGCTTTGGCCTCAGGGTCCTAATGGCAGCAGAACCACTGACAGAGCTAGAGGAGTCCATTGAGACCGTGGTCACCACCTTCTTCACCTTTGCTAGGCAGGAGGGCCGGAAGGATAGCCTCAGCATCAACGAGTTCAAGGAGCTGGTTACCCAGCAGTTGCCCCATCTGCTCAAGGTAGGCAGAGGTCTGGGACTGAGATTTTGTGAGACGGTGATTATGGGACACTGTGTTTAGGACGTGATGGTGCCAAGTACGATAATGTGACCACAAGAAAGGATGTGGGTAGCTGCATGTATAAATGGTTGCAGGTTTTATTTATTTATTTTTTGAGACAGAGTCTCACTCTGTTGCCCAGGCTGGAGTGCAGTGTTGCGATCTTGGCTCACTGCAACCTCCATCTCCAGGGTTCAAGTGATTATCCTGCCTCAGCCTCCTGAGTAGCTGGGCTTACAGGTGTGTGCCACCACACCCAGCCAATTTCTGTATTTTTAGTAGAGACAGGGTTTCACCAGGTTGGCCAGGCTGGTCTCGAACTCCTGACCTCAGGTGATCCACCTGCCTTGGCCTCCCAAGGCAGGGATTGGTTTTCTTGCCTGGTGTGTATGTGTGTGTGTTTGTGTGTGTATGCATATAATTAGATAAGCAAAGATACTATGTGCCAGTGGAAGTATGGGTTTGTATTAGAAGATGCTGTTGGGTTCTTGTGTATGCTCTGTGCCTTTCTGGTCTAATTTCCCCAAGACAGAACTGGACCCAGAGCTGGCTTCCACGAGATTCACAGACTGTCACAGCTGGAAGGAGGCCAAGAGAAAACACAGTCCGTGTTCCTCACTTCACATATATAGAAACTGAGGCCTAGCAGTGGAAAGAGGCTTATCAAAAATGAAAACACAGCCAAATTCATGGAGTCATAGATGTCAGTGTAGGGGGTCTGTGGGATGCATCTGTGAAGACTCCCCACTCGCTATGGGCATCCCCTTACTAGGGTGTAAGACAGAGTCATTCCTTCTCTCCCACTCACAGGCTGGAGTCAGGTCTTAAATTTCATTGACTCTGGGCTCGAAGAGGCCTGGTCATTCCAGGCTGTTGACAGTTTGTTTTACGTCTTTTCTGAAAATCCACAGGCACATTGAAGTGTGTGAATATGGACTCCTTGAACACAGTGAGTCTCTGAAACTCATGGTCTTTCATCTGCAAAATCCCCTACAACTTCCAACTTCTCAGATTTTATTTTTTTTGAGACAGTGTCTCACTCTGTTGCCCAAGCCTCAGTGCGATCACAGCTCACTGCATCCTTGACCTTCCAGGCTCAGGCAATCCTCCTGCCCCAGCCTCACAAGTAGGTGGGACCACAGGCACATGCCACATTGCCTGGCTAATGTTTTCTTTTTTTGAGACAGTCTCACTCTGTCATCGAGGCTGGAGTGCAGTGGTGCGATCTCGGCTCACTGCAACCTCTGCCTCCTGGGTTCAAGTGGTTCTGTTGCCTCAGCCTTATGAGTAGCTGGGATTACAGGCAACCGCCACCATGCCCAGATAATTTTTATATTTTTAGTAGAGACGGGGTTTCACTATGTTGGCCAGGCTGGTTTCGAACTCCTGACCTCAGGCGATCCGCCCACCTCAGCCTCTCAAAATGCTGGGATTACAGGTGTGAGCCACTGTGCCTGGCCTAATTTTTAAGTTACTTGTAGGGATGGGGTTTCTCTATGTTTCCCAAGCTGGTCTCAAACTCCAGGCCTCAACTGATCCTCCTGCCTTGGCCTTCCAAAGTGTTGGGATTACAGGTGTGAGCCACTGTGCCCAGTCAGACATTTCCTTTCATCTTTTTACTGGAAACTTCAGTTTCTCTCCTGAAGGGACAGCATTCCTTATATTCTTGTCAAGCAGTGACTTTTTTTTTTTTTTTTTTTTTCCTAAATTCAACTTCCTCTGGGCCTGGAAATGTAGGAAGTGACCTCTCTGCTTTGCATTACCTCTAGATTTTAGTTTCTTCTTCTTTCTAAGAGTTCCCAGCTCCTTGGAAGCTCATCTGCAACCTGCCATTCTTTTTATTGCACTCCTTACAGCTCTTCAGCTCCTGGCTCACTGTTTTCTTCTCATCACTGCTTCTGTTGTTATTCTCAGTGGCTTCAGCATCCACACAGACAATTCATCCAACACCTGGGCCTTTCAATTTTCTCAACTACTCATTTCCAAAAAGATTTGTCTTCTTCCATCTCAGCATCCCACTCCTCTGTTCATGCTTTAGACTGTGTCATTAACAAAATGACGCACCACTTCCAAAATCTTGATTTCAAGTCTCCCTTTATCTGCTGACCTCCTCCTGTCATTCTGATTCTGTTCCCCTCTCTAGCTTCTCCACTCCAGCACTTCCCTGACTCCTCAGGTACCTTCAGTCTCTTGACCCTCTCACTTTTGCATCTTCCATCAATATCCCTCATGTCCTCATTGCCCTTCTTCCTCACCTCAGGTTCTAAGGCTTCTCATTGTAATCACTGCCTTAACTCCATTGATTCTGTCTCTCTCTGTTCTCAACCCAGTTAATCCACCATTTCACCTGTAGTAACTTGCTGGTTAAATCCACTGTTCTGCACCTGCACTTGGATAGCTGAATCTGGCTGGAGAAAAATGCACAGCTTTGTTGACTTGTCTCACTTTAAGTCTATAACCACAGACCCCAAAAGGGACCCTTGGCAATGCCTGGCGGTTCTACTAGGTTTCCCTGGTTGATTCATTTACCAGTTCTTTCAGATGATTATTTCACAATTTGTCTTCTCTCTTCAAAGCTCAGTACATCTTTCCACATTCTCCCTTTTCCTGAGAAGTTTACTCATTGAGAAGGTCAGGAGTTCGAGACCAGCCTGGCCAACATAGTGAAACCCCATCTCTACTAAAAACGTATTTAAAAAATCAGCTGGGCATGGTGGTGTGCGCCTGTAATCCCAGCTACTTGGGAGGCTGAAGCAGGAAAATTGCTTGAACCTGGGAGGCAGAAGTTGCAGGGAGCCAAGATCATACCACTGCACTCCAGCCTGGGCAACAGAGGGAGACTGTCTCAAAGAAAAAAAAAAGGAAAAGAAAAAAGAAAATAGGAGCAATCAGGAAACTTGTACATGCTCCCTCCCTGAAATCAGCAGTCTTTCCTGTTATGCAAATGATCCGTCACTGCCCCTAAGGCCAATCCTTCACCGGTGCCCTGGATCCCATCCCCTCTCACCTACTTAGAGACTTTCCTCTTGAAATTACTCCTCTCTTTCTTGCGTTGTCAAATTTTCCTTCTCCACTGTATCATTCTTATAAGCTTACAACTGATATCTCTTTTTTTTTTTTTGAGACAGGATCTCACTTTGTTGCCCAGGCTAGAGTGCAGTGGCATGATCACAGTTCACTGCAACCTCCACCTCCCAGGCTCAAGTGATCCTTCCACCTCAGCCTTCTGAGTAGCTGGGACTACAGGCATGTGCCACCATGTCCGGCTAATATTTAAAATTTTTTGTAGAGACAGGGCCTCTGTATGTGTGCGTGCATGTAATTAGGTAAGCAAAGATACTGTGTGTCAGTGGGAGTATGGGCTTGTATCAGATGATGCTGTTGGGTTCTTGTGTATGTTCTGTGCCTTTCTGGTCTAATTTCCCCAAGACAGGACTGGACCCAGAGCTGGCTTCCAGGAGATTCACAGACCATCACAGCTAGAAGGAGGCCAAGAGAAACCACAGTCCGCATTCCTCATTTCATATATATGGAAACTGAGGCCTAATTTTTAAATTTTTTTTGTAGAGACAGGACCTCATTATATTGCCCTTGCTGGTCTTGAACTCATAGGCTTACGTGATCCTTCTGCCCTGGCCTCCCACAGGGTTGGGATTACAGGCATGAGCCACTATGCCCAGCCCAATCCTTTACTGATGGAAATTTTTCTTATGTCCATTTCTTCCTTCTTGCACATATCCGTGTTTGTATACCTACGTACTGGTGGGAAAATAACAACATAAGGTAAATGTTTGGCAGTAGAAATATTAGGTTAAGTGGCATGTTCATTTTCAATTTTTTTTTTTTTTTTTAAAACAGACTCTTGCTCTTTCACCCAGGCTGGAGGGTAGTGGTGTAATCTCAGGTCACTGCAACCTCTGCCTCCCAGGTTCAAGCGATTTTCCTGGCTCAACTTCTCTGAGTAGCTGGGACTACAGGCTCATGCCACCACGCCTGGCTAATTTTTGTATTTTTAGTAGAGACGAGGTTTCACCATGTTGGCCAGGCTGGTCTCGAACTCCTGACCTCAGATGATCTGCCTGTCTCGGCCTCCCAAAGTGCTGGGATTACAGGGCTGAGCCACCAAGATCGGCCTTCATTTTTAATTTTTGTGACTATTACCAATTTGCCTCCTAAAAAAGTTGTACCAGTTTATATGGCCACCCACACTTCATGCGATGCCTGTGTACTTGTCCAAACTGGGTATTATTGAGCTTTTAATTTTTGCTAATCTACGATATGAAAATGGTATCTTTTTCTGATTTACGCTTATATAATTTGGAGTGAAATGGAACTTCTTCATCTTCTTCTTCTTCTTCTTATTATTATTTTTTGAGATAAGGTCTCACTGTGTCACCCAGGCTGGGCTGGAGTGCAGTGGTGTGATCTCGGCTCACTACAACCTCTGCCTCTCGGGTTCAAGCGATTCTCCTGCCTTAGCCTCCCAAGTAGCTGGGACTATGGGCATGCGTCACCATGCCTGGCTAATTTTTGCATTTTTAGTAGAGATGGGGTTTCATCATGTTGGCCAGGCTGGTCTTGAATGCCTGACCTTGAGTTATCCACCTGCCTTGGCCTCCCAAAGTTCTGGGATTAAAGGTGTGAGCCACCATGCCTGGCCAGTAACATTTTATAATGTTAAAAAGAATCCTGTAAGCCAGGTGTGGTGGCTCATGCCTGTAATCCCAGCTCTTTGGGAGGCTGAGGTGGGTGGATCACCTGAGGTCAGGAGTTTGAGACCAGCCTAGCAAACATGGTGAAACCCCATCCCTGCTAAAAATACAAAAATTAGCCAGGTGTGGTGATGGGTGCCTGTAATCCTAGTGACTCGGGAGGCTGAGGCAGGAGAATTGCTTGAACCCAGGAGGCAGGGGTTGCAGTGAGCTGAGATCATACCACTGCACTTCAGCCTGGGCAACAGAGTGAGACTCCATCTCAAAAAAAAAAAAAAAAAAAGAAAAAAAATCCTGTAAATAGTTTAATTGGGATCATATAAAAGATATATTTTAGGGAAAATTGACATTTTTACCCAGTTGAGCCTTTCTCTTTAAGAAAAATATATATTTATCTAATTTTCTATTTATTCAAGTTTTTTTTAATATCCCTGTGGTATAATATGAAATATATAGTTGTCATTTTGTATCCATGGGAATTATTCCCAGGACTCCCTTGGATGCCAAAATCCTTGGATGCTCCAGTACCTTTTTTTGTCCTTTTCTTATAGAGATGGGGGTCTCACTATGTTGCCCTGGCTGGTCTTGAACTCCTGGGCTCAAGCGATCCTCTCACCTTGGCCTCCCCAAGTGCTGAGATTACAGGTGTGAGCCACCATGCCTCGCCTCAAATCCCTTATATAAAATCAGATAGTACTTGCATATAACCTATGCACATCCTCCTGTATACTTTAAATTACAAGTAACTCTAGGTTACTTGTAATACATAATGCAGTGCCTACTCATCACTTCATTCACATGGATTCAACGTAGTACTTAGCATGGGGCAAAATTTAAGTTTTGCTTTTTGGAATTTTGTGGATTTTTTCCTTCAAATATTTTTGGTCTTAGGTTGGTTGAATCCAGGGCTGTGGAACCCACTGATACTGATATGGTATTTGGTATTTGGCCTTTGTTTTGTTTCTGTCTTCAGCTCTTTTTTTTTTTTTTGAGAGAGAGTCTTGCTCTGTCACCCAGGCTGGAAGGCACTGGCTTGATCTCGGCTCACTACAGCCTCTGCCTCCCATACTCAAGGGATTCTTCTGATTCAGCCTCCCAAGTAGTTGGGACTACAGGTGTGCACTACCACACCCAGCTAATTTTTGTATTTTTTTTTTTCTTTTTTTGAGACAGAGTCCCACTTTGTAGCCCAGGCTGGAGCGCAATGGCGTGATCTCTGCTCACCACAACCTCCGCCTCCCAGGTTCAAGCAATTCTCCTGTCTCAGCCTCCCAAGTAGCTGGGATTACAGGCTCCCACCACCATGCCTGGCTAATTTTTGTATTTTTAGTAGAGACCGGGTTTCCCCATGTTGGCCAGGCTGGTCTTGAACTCCTGACCTCAGGTGATCTGCCCGCCCTGGCCTCTCAAAGTGCTGGGATTACAGGCGTGAGCCACCACACCTGGCCTGCCTAATTTTTGTATTTTTAGTAGAGGTAGGGTTTCGCTTTGTTGGCCAGACTGGTCTTAAACTCTTGACCTCAAGTGGTCCACCCACCTCAGCCTCCCAAAATGTTGGGATTACAGGCGTAAGGCACCACACCCTTCCTGCTTCTTCCTTCTTAATACTTACTTATTTATCTTTACTAATTGAATGCACCCCCAATATAATGTTACAGTAGTCATCCTTGTCTTCCACTGGCAGTGCTTGTAGTATATTATAATTAAATGTGGTTGTAACTTAAAAAAAAAAGTCTTTTTAGCTCTTCTGTGAATCAGCTTTGTTCCCTTTAGAGATTTGGTGAGTCTTCTCTGTCTGCGTCCAAATGTTGGTTCAAACCTTGAGCATCACACCCTGCCTGAGGCACCCTTCTCTGGTTTGATGTTGAACTATTGTTCAACAGTCAACGTTTTGGTTGTGCTTGTTTAGCTGGCAACAGGTCCTTCGATCAGGACATCTGGTTTACTGTTACCATTGATTTCACAGGCCTATGAGAGAGACTGTGTCAAGGGCCCCCTAAAAACCCAGATACTCCATGTCTTTCCCCTGATCTAGTGACCCAGCTAGATAAATGAAAAGACACAGGGGTCGTGCGAATGAGCAGCTAAGTACTGGGAACTTCTTCAGCTTTCTGATAAAGAGGAGGGTGGCCCCAGAAAGCTCAGACTGGGTCCAACCCTGCAGCATCTCCCCGAGATGCTGGCAAATCCTTGGGCCGATCCCACAGCAGCTGCAGCAGTGTGCTGGTGAGAGCAGATTGTGTGCATTTCTTTCCAGCTTTATATTAAGCGACAACTTGTTTGTGCCATGGTGGAAGTATTTACACAATGGCAAGCACTAGGACTCAGGACCCCCAACCTCTCTCTGTTGGTGCTCCTTGGAGAGGCACCCCGTGGCAGTGCAGTTTTGGGGCTGCAGCCTCATTCTTTAGAGAAGGGGCAGGTGCCACTGCTCTCTGAGGGAAGGGCCTTGAGAGAATGGCAGCTGGCAATTCTTCCCTCCCTGTTTTCTCAAGAACCCCAGTTTCTAACTCTACCCTTTCGTTTGGTGTCTTCTCAGGATGTGGGCTCTCTTGATGAGAAGATGAAGAGTTTGGATGTGAATCAGGACTCAGAGCTCAAGTTCAATGAGTACTGGAGACTGATTGGGGAGCTGGCCAAGGAAATCAGGAAGAAGAAGGACCTGAAGATCAGGAAGAAGTAAAGCCGCCTGGCTGGGATGGGGGTGGGCAGGGCAGGGCTGGTCAGGGCCAAGTAGAACTGCACTCTTCTCAAATAAAGCTTCATCCTTGAAACACAAATGTTTCTTACTCACACTCCATCCTGATTTCTTTTCTTGAGACCAGAGGGTGGGAAAGCTCTCTCTTGACCTGAGGATGGATCTGAAAATTATGAGCCCCTTGAGGACAGGGAATGTTATTCATCTTTGAACATTCCGCATCATCTAGCACCAGGTCTTGTACAGAGCAGATGCCCAGTAAATGGTTAAATGAATATATGAAAAGTAGAGGCAGAGGACTGGGCACAGTGGCTCACGCCTGTAATCCTAACACTTTGGGAGGCTGAGGCGGGTGGATCACTTGAGGTCAGGAGTTCAAGACCAGCCTGGCCAACATGGCGAAACCTCATCTCTACTAAAAATACAAAAATTAGCTAGGCTGGCGCCTGTGATCCCAGCGCCTCAGGAGGCTGAGGCAGGAAAATCACTTGAACCCAGGAGGAGGGTCTGTAGTGAGCCGAGATCGCACCATTGCACTCCAGCCTGGGAGACAGGAGCGAAACTCCATCTCAAAAATGAAAACAAAACAAAACAAAAAAAATGAAAAATGAAAAAGAAAAAAGAAAAGTAGAGGCAGAGATGTGGGGCAGGAGAGGTGACTCAGGGGCTCAGCTGCATGGTCCTGCTGTGTTTCCTTTTTCTTGGAGCTTGTCCGCTGGATGACAGTGATAGTGGTGAACATGTATGGAGGGCTTACTAAGTACCAGGTGCAGTGCTAAACATTCTGCCTGTATTGTCTTAGTTAATTTTCACAGTCCTTTGAGGAAGGCGCTATTTTTAACTCCTGTATTAAAGATCAGGACTCGGATCTTAGGTAAAGTCATAAAGACAAGAATAGGTGGATTTCAGAGCTCTGATTAACCAGGATCCTCTCTGGCTGGGTGCTCAGGAACACTAGGCCCTCCTCCCCTTACCCTCTGGAGCAGTGGGGAAGCCAGAAGGAGGGGCCCGATGTTCTGCTCAAGGACTGTGGGGTGAGGGTGTGGTGGTGCCACCGGAGGCAGAACTTGCCTTGCCTTCCTGGCTTGAGGGGCATATGGTGTACACGACCACCACCAGAGGGTGCAGGGGCAGGCAGCTCGGTGGCCGGCCTCCCAGGACTGTCTCTGCCTCACTGGCAGGCATCCATGTGGGGCAGCTATGAGTCCAGAGGAACCTTTAGGCTGAGGAAGCTCCCCGTTACACACCATGAGAGGATCCCAGATAGACCTCAGAGGGACCCCCAGACTGGGAATCCAAAGGGCCATTGGTGGAGACATTCTAGAGGGGTTCCTGTACTGAAGGGCTCCCTCACTGTGAGAAGCCCTGTGAGGAACCCCCAGCCTGAGCCTCTTCCTGAGGAACCCAGGCTAAGTCACTCTCAGAGGGACCCACAGGCTGAGAGACCCTCAGAGGGACCTGCAGGTTGAAGCCCTTCAGAGGAACTCTCAGAATGAGACACTGTTGGAAGGTCCTCTCCACTGAGACACAGAAGGCCCTGGGTTGAGAAGGTGACATGGGGAGGAACGTAGTGGGGTGTGCTCTGATCTCAGCGTTTAGGAAAAGATCCTGGGAACTTTGGCTCTGGGCCGCACCCCATCCTTGCCCTGACTCATGCCTACTGCTCTGCCCTTCTTCCTACCCCCTCCCTGTGACTTCAGGTTGTGGGTGTCTGGGCCTGGGCAGGTGAGGAGGGCCACTGGGGTTGGGCTCTCTGGGATGTCATTCTGGGTTCTGGATCAGGGGGTGTTGCTCTGCAGCTGGGTTAGGGAAAGCATGGGGCTCTGAGGGAGGGAGAGAGAAACACGTGGCCCGACCAGTTTGGAGTGGGTGTTAGCTGCCAAGCAGCGCAAGTGGCCTTGCATTTGTGCACTCTGGGCCGCTGAGGGGAGCTGAAGGGAGGTCAGGTGAACACTCACTCAATCTGCCTCCCTCCACCAGGCTGCCCTTCTCTGGCTTCTTCCTCCTGATCCAAGTTCTCTACATTCATCTCTCTGCCTCCAGGACTGGTAAAGGCTGGGCTCCGGGATCCAGGCAGGCTTGAGTGTCAGTATCCAAACTGGGCCTGGCTGGGAGAAGCGTATGTGTGTGTGTGTGTGTGTGAGAGAGAGAGAGACAGACAGACAGACACACACATGGAGGGTACAGAGGCTCCTGCTACTCCTTTCCTGGTCACAGATTCAGACCCCCTCTCCCTCCCTGCCCTACAATTCCCCAGGGCCCTTCCACTTCCTAGGGTGACCCCATGAGGTCTCCAAGTCCTCCCTGTCTCCTCAGCCTTCTCGCCTCTCTTTCTCTGGCTCTGCATGCTGATCTGAGGCCAGGGTTTTCCCAGCCCCAGCGCTCTGTGGCTCTCTCCTCGTGGCAGGGTCAGGGTAGGCTCTGGAACTCTGGCTAGTGCAGGGTGGGGCTCATAAAGCTGGCTCACAGCCCAGGCTGCTGCAATAGCAGGGGTGGCTTAGGCCCAGCCTCTGCTTCCACTCCCTTCCCCCAGGTATAAGAGCTGAGCTCAGGTGAGCTGGCTCCTCCTGTCTTGTCTCTGCGGCTGCCAGCAGGTAAGGAAACCCAGGGCTTTTCACCCAAATATACAGCCTGCTGACCAGAGGGCACACTTAGGGTAAGGCCTGGGGGATCAGATCCTGGAGGTTGGTGTGTGTGTTTCAAGCAGAGGTGGGTGGTTGGAGGAGGTGGAAAGAATAAGGCTAAGGTGAGGTCCAAAGGATTCCCCCTAGATGCGTTGGCCTGGGGGATATGACCTCGGCTCCTGAAGCCTAGGCAGGGCCTGGGCCTGTGTGGTGTTGGTTTTAATCCCCTGGTGAGGCACAGAATATCTGAGGTGGAGCCAAAGTGGGCAGTTGAGAAAGAAATGCTAGACTCTCCCCTCACCTCAGGCCTGCCCCCTCCTTTAGGCAGATCATGAGCCATCAGCTCCTCTGGGGCCAGCTATAGGACAACAGAACTCTCACCAAAGGACCAGACGCAGCGGGTACCATGGGACAGTGTCGGTCAGCCAACGCAGAGGTGGGCTCATTCACTCCTGGCCTTTCTGCTCCAACACTCCTCTCCTTCACCCTGAGGGTCTATGTCCCCCCACTGACTTTTGCCCTTCACATTGGCCTTGCCCTGCACCCCAGACCCTGTGAGTGAGATGTGAACCCTCCTCTGAGGCCCACACAGGGTGATGCAGATGGAGTCCTCCTGGGAAGAGGATGCCTGGGTGCATGCTGGGACCTGCACTGCCTGCAGCTGGGGGGTGTGGGGAGGGAAGCCTTCCCCAACCTGTGGCCGCTGTGGCCTGAAGGCCGAGCTGGGGTAGGGGAGAGGGGCTAGATTCTGGGCTCTGGAGTGGGTGGGAGCTGTGTGCCTTCCAGCAGTCTTCTGCCCTGAGGGCTTTGCCAGACTCCTGGAGAAGCAGGGTGTTGGGGTGTGTGGAGCTTCACTGATGTGGGTGATGTCCCCTGCCCTCAGGATGCTCAGGAATTCAGTGACGTGGAGAGGGCCATTGAGACCCTCATCAAGAACTTCCACCAGTACTCCGTGGAGGGTGGGAAGGAGACGCTGACCCCCTCTGAGCTACGGGACCTGGTCACCCAGCAGCTGCCCCACCTCATGCCGGTATGGAGGGAGTACACCCCACCCCAGCCAGTCAGTACCCTGACTTCCCAAGCAAGTGTTCCAGGACCCCACCCACACTGGCACTTGCAACCCCCAGCTCTTCCCCCTTCCCAGAGCTGGGTAGGCTCTGCTCCTGCTGTCTGCCCCTGGGCAGGGTGGGGTGGGAAGATCGGAAGCTGCTGCCTCCCTGAGCCATGGTGTCTTCACTCCCCTTAGAGCAACTGTGGCCTGGAAGAGAAAATTGCCAACCTGGGCAGCTGCAATGACTCTAAACTGGAGTTCGGGAGTTTCTGGGAGCTGATTGGAGAAGCAGCTAAGAGTGTGAAGCCAGAGAGGCCTGTCCGGGGGCGCTGAGGACTCCCGCTGGAATTCTTGGGGGTGTTGGGGAGAGACTGTGGGCCTGGAAATAAAACTGTCCTCTACCACCACCCTGTTCCCTAGCCTGCAGCCCTCCTCATCTCTGCAAAGTTCAGCCTCCTAACGGCCTTCCCAAGGGTCTCTGTGCACTTCTGTCTTGGATGCTCTGTGGAGCTCATGAGTGCAGGAGTCCCCACCAGAGGGAGGCTCAGGGGACTGTTTGGGCCAGGGATGAATATTTGAGGGATAAAAATTGTGTAAGAGCCAAAGAATTGGTAGTGGGGGAGAACAGAGAGGAGTTGGGCTATGGGAAATGATTTGAAGAACGGAGCTGGGAATATGGCTGGATATCTGGTACTAAAAATGGGTCTTTAAGAACCTACTTCCCAACCTCTTCCCCAACCCAAACCATAGCTGTCTGTCCAGGGCTCTCTTCCTGCCTCCAGCTGTGCCCCAGGTTCCTCCTAGACTCTGTCCCTGGGCTGGGGCTGGAGAGGAGGGAGAGTAGGGTTGGGAGAGAGGCTGAGGAGGGTGTGACACGCGGGGAGAGGACCAGCTGGGTGCTTGGGCATTGACAGAATGATGGTTGTTTTGTATCATTTGATTAATAAAAAAAATGAAAAAAGTGAAGCATATTGTCTTGATTGGACACCCCCTTCCCCAGGGTCCACGGGTGAGAGGAGCTTGGGGGTGAATGGCAAAGTCATTGGTAGGGTGGGGCATGTGGGGCTGGAATGGTTGGCAGTGGAAGTGAATGGGAACTCACTTTTCCCTATGGGTTTGGGTTGAGGGTGGTACCAGGCCCAAAAGGGCAACATGGTCCTCTCTGAGGGGCAGGTTCCTCTTTGCCAATGGGCAGACCCTCTTATAGGAGAGGAGAGTATGTGTGCACACTTGGGGAAAAGGATATTAGTCCAGGTGTTCTGAGCCCCGGCTGACATAACAAGGGAAATGCGGTGGGTGGGGGTGGAGGGTTAGAAACAGGCTGACTGGCCTGAGTTTGGATCTCAGATCTGCCACTTATCATTGGAAATTTGGGCATGCTCTTAGTATTAGTTTCCTCATCTATAAAATGGGGATTATGAATATTACTTCCACAGGATTGCCAGGAGGACAATGCCACATGTCATGTAAAGCACATGTCAGAGAGCCTGGCACATGGCGAGTGCCCAATGAGCCAATGTCATTACTGCTGGAGTGGGCGAGTGGGCCCCTCTTTGGTTTCAGCTGCTGCCCTAGTGTAGGGAGGTCGAGTTGGCCAGTTTCCTCGGGTATCTTAGGGCAACAGTGGGGTGTGGGGAGTTTCCAGAGGAGTCCTCCTCTTAGGGCTGGGTCTCAGAAGAGCTGATGGGCCGGACTGGAGACAGAAGACCAGGGAGCCAGACAGGTCCCTGGCATCTGCCTTCTGATTTGAGCACAGAAGTCGGGAGTTACTTCTGAAACCCCAATGGCAAGGAGGTTTCTGTGGCCAGTTAGGCTGGCCTGGAATGTTAACTGAACTTGTCTGTTGGGAGCCCCCGAAACTGGGATCCCAGTGACCCAGGTGAGAAAGGCAGGTGACAGTCCTTCCCTTCCTTTGTCTGCCCTGTCAGGTTCTGCTCAGCCCCTGCGGGGCTGGGAGGGTGGGGTTGGGGGAGTGCCAGCTTTCACCACTCCCTCTGGGATGGGGGTAGAGGAGTGTGAAAAAAGGTGTGTATCCCTTTAACAAGGGCCCAACCCCAGGGCCAAGTCAAGAGGCAGCTCAGCCACTATCTCCCCACTGAGCCAGCTCAGCGGGCAGGGCTGGGAGGGAGTGGGACAGATTCTGGGAGTGCAGTGGGGAGGAGTCCCGGCTGGGCTGAGTGCAGGGAGCTGCTTGGCAGTGCCAGAGCCCAAGCCCCAGAGCCCTGCTGGAGCGGAGGCAGACCGAGGCAGCAGGTGAGCACCCCAGGCCCGGCCTGGGAGGTCTGTGGCTGCCGGAGGGCCCCACAGTATTGGGAGGCCAGGAGAAGGGGCAGTGAAGGGGGCCTGGGAAGAGGGGCCTGCTAGAGAATGGGCAGGAAGATTTTGGTAATTATTAACTTTCCCCCACAGGCCAGTTTGGGAATGCGGAGTCCTGGGGGGTTGGGGACTGGGTGAGGCCTTCAGAGGGGATGCATGGGGTGGTGAGACCCCTCCCTGCCGCAGCAGCTGACAGAGCTCAGCGTTTGGAAGCTTTGCCCACAGCTACTCGATCCTTCCCAATAGGAGAGGACAAATGCGTGTTGGTCTGGGTTGGGGGTGGTCAGAGCTTGGACACAGGCCTTGCTGGGCTCTGGGAGCTGTGTCCTGGGAGAGGCGATGGGGTCCAGAAGGAACCAGGCAAGTCCCAGGGAGCCTGAGATTCCGGGAAGAGGAGGCAGGGGCTGAGGTGGCGTCTCCTCTACCTCATGACCCAAGCAGGCCCCACTGTGTTCCAGGAGCTGTTCCTTGAGGGGGATGATGAGATCTGGGAGGAACCTGAGTGAGGCTGTGGGGAGCCTGCGAGCTCTCTGGAAGAGGGTCTGAACTCAGCAGCTTCCCCACCTCAGGACCCAGGCAGGCCCCGGCTTGAGTTGCTTTTCTTGGCAGAGCCACCTGCACTATGGGAGCCTTCCCCTGCCCAGCCCAGTCGGGATGGAGGTGAGGGCAAGGGTTCTGGGGAGCCAGCTCTGCCTTTCCCCACATTCTAGTAAGTGTTGGTGAGGCTGAGACAGTTGTGTGTGTGTTGGGGGAGGCGGCGGCAAGATCCACACCGAACTCCTCCAACTTCACTTGTCTGGAAAAATATCAGAGGCTGGCTTCTTGCTCCAAGAGCTGAAGTGAGTGGAAGGGCGATGGGTTACCCAAGCAGAGGGGATCAGGAATGGCAGAGGTCCTTGCTCCGTGTGTGTGTGTGTGTGTGTGTGTGTGTGTGTGTATGTGTATGTGTGTGTGTGTGAGTTAGACGCAGAGAGTCCTGTGAGGATGGTGAGGGGTGAGGCAGAGTGGCTACCTCGCGACCCAAGCAGGCCCCACTGTGCTCCAGGAGCTGTTCCTGGAGAGGGCCTTGTGGAACTAGAGAAAGAACACAGGAAGGAGCAGAGAATGGAACAGCTGAGGCTGGAGAAATTTCATTTGAAACAGCCTTACTGATAGAGGTGACATTGTCAGCCCAGTTCGGATGGCACCTTCCCTATATATTGAAGGCAGAGAGGACAAATGAGTAAATGAAAAAGGGAATGAATTAATGAATGTGCAACAGAGTGAATGCATTATTGAATGAGCAAGTGAATGAGTGAGAGTGAGTAAATGAGCCACTGAATGAATGAGTAAGCAAACTCATGGTGCCTAAGTGAGCAAATGAATTCCAGGTAGATGGAAGGGACACAGAGAATCCATACTTAGGCTTGGCAGTGGGCTAGGCTCTGGAGAGAACAGTGACCAGGAGGGACAGGAGTCTAGGGACACATCCCAACACCTGGATAAACCTTAAGACTCTAGAGGTGTGTGTGGGGTGAGAAGAGAAGGTGGACTTAGGAGGGTGTGGCGGATGTTCGGAGCTCCAGATGGAAGGAGCCTGGGGATGTTGGGGGTGGTTAGGAGGCATCTGGAGGGCGTGGGGCCCAGAACCTGGGGGTGGGAGGGTGGGGCTGGAGTGGCTGGGATCCATGGGCATGGTGTCAGGGCAATTTGGGCTTTCGGAGAAGTCAGCAAGTTGGGCTGAGGTGGGCGGGGTGGGGGTGGGAGACTGCCGGTTGCTCAATGATGAATCAGCCAAGGGGAAGACAATGAGAACATTGGGGTAGGGCTGGAGGCCTGAGGTGAGAGGGCCCATTGGAGGACTCGTGGTCCTCCCATTCCCACATTTCTGGAAGGCTCCAGGGTGCACTGTCCACTCAGGCCAGGATCTACCTGTGGCAGGGCCAATGCAGGAACGACCTCCTGCTTGACCTTTCTAGGAAGGGGCTGATGGGATAGAACATATGCCCCACCCCTGAACC
Source organism: Theropithecus gelada (assembly GCF_003255815.1). Classification (NCBI taxonomy): domain Eukaryota; kingdom Metazoa; phylum Chordata; class Mammalia; order Primates; family Cercopithecidae; genus Theropithecus; species Theropithecus gelada. The sequence continues at coordinate 18,980,324 of NC_037668.1, read as the reverse complement.
AGGAGACCCAGGGCCTGGCTAGTGGGGGAATGGGGCAGGCAGGAGGAGTAGGTGGTTTGTGGGATGGTGGGGTGGCAGATCCTATCTCCTGGCCTCCAGGGTAGGGAGGCAGAGGAGGGTAATGATCCCTGCCTGCCGACTACCCTATCCTTCCTTCAGAAAAAGCTCTAGAAAAGCACTTGTCAGATGGTTATCTCCAGCACTGTCCATTTTACCGAAGGTGGGGAGTGGGTGGATTCCTGGGAGGATGGGCTGGGAGCTGAAGCCCTGAGGCGCTGGAGTTCCCGCTGTGGGTCTCCCAGTACTCCTGGGAGCAGGTGGCAGAGTCATCTCGGGCTCATCTGTGTCTTGTCCACTTGGCTGCTGCCAGAGGCCAAGCAGGGGTTGAGTCATGATATTGAGGAGGGCCCGGAGGAGACAGCTCAGAGAAAGGACTCCAAGAAGGCAGGTGGTGGGAGAGGTAGGCTGCCCTGTGGGGAGAGTGGCAGAGGGAGGTGTACCACCCATTTTCTTCCCTCTTCCTCTCCCTGACCGTTTCCCACAAGATCCCTCATTTAGGGAACGAGGATTGGGGTGGCTAAGTGTGAAGAGGTTCTCTGAATTATCTTCCCACTCCCAAGGCTTGGTTGGGAGTGAACTTGGCACAGTCTTTCCAGAAATGGGCACTGTTTTCAGAATCACCTGAAACACTGGTTATGAACCTGAGCCACCTCCAACCCAAGGGCAGCATAGTGGACAGACCACAGGTTGAACAATGGTCTTCCTCTTCATCTGTAAATGTTAAAGCGTTTGTATGAAAGTCTTATAGTGGAATAGACATGGAACCATGCAGTTACACACTTAAATAAAAGAATATGGAAAAGTGTGCGGCTTCCTGCCATCCCGGTACTGTGCTCCATCCTCCCAGCTGGGACTAGAGGGTTCGGGCAGGTGGAGGAGGGGAGACAAGGGCAGGATTTCCCTTCAGAGAAGCCACAGCCTGACTCTTCCTCTCAACTCTCCTTCCTTCTTGCTTCCTGGCCTGTTCCCTCCTGGTCCCACCCTTCCTTCAGAAGAAGCTTCATGAAAGAAAAAGCTTAAAAGGTGGTCAGGGACCTGCGATACCTGTTATCAGGACTGGAAGGAGGTGGAATATTTATAGAATGTCTACCTTGAGCAAGGCACTGGACCAGGCAATGTGGCCTGGAGAGATGCAGAGATTAAAAGCAGGGAGTGGTGTATACCCAGGATTAAAAAAACTGTCCTAAAGTCTGAGTCCCGCCGTTTGGTTCAGAAAATACATTGGCCGTGCGTAAGAAAAACAATGCTTATCTCAAGGAACAAGACAGGACCCAGGAAGACACTGTGGCCTCACCAGTTAGTGGGCCCCAGCTAGTGCTAGCTGAGTGGTGATGACAGACACGTCTGTGGGAGTCAGGGAGGATGGCGCCCAGGGCAGGGGTCAAGGCGGGCTTACTTCGGAGGCGTGGTTTGGGCAGGGCCCGAGTGATTGGCAGGCTTCAGTTGGCTGGAGAGGGCAGGGCAGCCGGCATGGGAGTAGGAATGGCCACCAGGGGCCAACGGAAAGCAGGTGGCAGGACAGGAGGCTGTGGTGGGGCCTGACCGAGCAGCCTTTCCTTCCAAATCTGACCGTGGCTTGCTCAGGCCCTTATGGTGGCTGTGTCCCTGTTTTGTCCATCTCCTTTCACCAGGACCCGCCGGGTGAGGGTGGCTGGAGCACATTCCTGGGCTTGGGAGTGGGAAGGGAGTCTGATTTGCCCGGGGTTGATGTGGGGGGGCTCTGGGCACGGGCCGTGACTCACAGAGTAGATCCAGATCCGCCTGCTCCCCTCATATCCTGTTATTCAGAAGGCTGTATCCGCTTGGAAAGTGTCTTTTGTCCAGGGGTAAGCGGGTGACGCATGTGCCCTCTGGCAGTCTGCTGCTGTGTCCAGGGTCCGACTCCAGCTGGGCTGTAACTGGGCTTGGCCCTGCCTTAGGTAATGAAGTATGGGTGGGGGTGTTCTTGAATCCTGCTGTGTATTTAGGGATGGGCATAAGGGAGGAGAGGCTAGCAGGGTGTGGAGCGGTGTGTTGGGAGAGCTGCACAAAATCTGATCCAACAGATCTGGACCTTGTCCTTTCCCAAAAGGGGCAGCCGGGGCCTGAGACCCTGGACTCACGGCCCTGGAGCCCGGCAAGGGATTGGGGAAGGCCTACTCCTTCCTTTCTGCTTTATTTCCTGGGAGTGGGAGGCAGTAGCCTCTGCCCCTAACCTCCATGGCTCATCTCAGCTGTCCCAGCCATGCTCGGACCCAGGGAGGTAGGCCAGCTGCGGAGCAGGGTGGGAGAGCAGGTGGACTCTTCTCCTCTTCCCGTGAGAGCCTCTTGCCCCTTAGGTCTCTGACACTAGGGATCTTGCTCCCTAGGGCTGGAACCTGGTGCCTGGGGCTGGGGCAGGGCCTGGAGAACCTGTTGAGGTGGTTCAGCTGGGGAGCACCTGGATTAGAGGAGCCGCATAGTTCTCATTCCAGGGCTTACTCTCCCCCACCCACTCTGTTCCCCTTTTCCTGCCACCTTCTTCTCCAGGGACCAGAAGCAAGGGAGGAGGAGGGACCCAGGGCCTAGGGTGGGCGTGGAGGAGGAGGTATGGCCTGTGGGGGTCTCTTCTCAATTCCCCTCCTCCTGGTGTCCAGGCCCCACCAGCAGGCGAAGCAGGGAGATGTCAGACTGCTACACGGAGCTGGAGAAGGCGGTCATTGTCCTGGTGGAAAACTTCTACAAATATGTGTCTAAGTACAGCCTGGTCAAGAACAAGATCAGCAAGAGCAGCTTCCGCGAGATGCTCCAGAAAGAGCTGAACCACATGCTGTCGGTAAGGCCTCTCACCCAAGGCCTCGCCCCCTCTCCCCTTCCCTCCCCTGCAAGCCTCTGGCCTCTCAGGGTGTCTTTCCCTGTTGAGGCCTCTATCCTTCCAGTGCCCCCTAACTCCAGGGTCTCCTCCACCCCCAGACTTCTGTCTTCTCAGGATGCTCAGGCCTAGCCAGTGGGGCTGTGTTTGCATTTCCCAAGGGAAGCAGCTGCCCAGGCCAGATCCTAGGTCTCTGCCTAGGGTCCTGCCTGGAGTCTCTCTCTGGGGTTTCCACCCTCAGCATTGCTGACCCCTGCTTCCTCCCCAGGACACAGGGAACCGGAAGGCTGCGGATAAGCTCATCCAGAACCTGGATGCCAATCACGATGGGCGCATCAGCTTCGACGAGTACTGGACCTTGATAGGCGGCATCACCGGCCCCATTGCCAAACTCATCCGCGAGCAGGAGCAGCAGAGCAGCAGCTAGAGACCCCTTTGGCCACACCTTCCAGGCACCGGCCTGACACCCCGCCCTGGTGCTCTCCCCAGGCTCCCTCCTCAGCCTCCTGCCCACCCAGGGCCCTTTACTCTCTTCTCTCTCCAGACCTTCCTCTGACCCTTGCTGAACTGGGGTCCTTTTGTGAGTGTCTCAGTCTAGGGGTACCTCCCTCCCTGGGGTGTCTCAGCCCCTGGAGTCAGTGGGCTCTTGGGGCCCCTCTGTGAGATTTTAGTGCTGTCTGGGGACCCTAAGAGTTTTCTCACCTGTTCAGTCTCATCTAACTTTCCAATGTCTGATGTTCCTGCCCAATTCCTGCCAGATTCTGGGTCCGTCCTGACCTCCAGAGGTCAGCCTGGTGCTTGAGGTCTCCCTGCTTTTGGTGGCAGTGGCGGCGGCAGCAGCAGAGACCTCTCCACTTTCCTTCCTTAGCCCCTCTGTTGGGTAAAGAGGCACTTTCAGGGATTTCCCTCCAGTTGCCTCTTCATCTGGGAATGAGCTAAGCAAGGCTGAGCCTCCTCCCGTTGCTTGAAATAATGGTGATATAAAGGCCGGATTTGGAGTTTGTATCCCCTGGTCCCTTTGGGATGCTCATTAAAACCTTCCCACCCCTTGGAAACGTTTTATGCTTTGGTGGTCTTAGGCCTTGAGCCCTGTGACGAGAGAGAATCTCACAGAAGAACCTCAAAGGCAGAGCAAGAAAGGAGCCAGAACTCCTGAATTCCAACAGGCACTGTCAGCTGTGGACCAGCAGCTCCCTCCATCCTCCTCCATGAAGGGCCAAAGGCCTTAGGTCACCAATCTCTGGGCCCTTTTAGCCCAGACTCAGACTCAAATTCAACTTCCAGGCACACAATAAGTCCCATTTAGTCCTCACTGCAATTCCACGAGAGAGGGGCCATGACCCTTAGTCTTTTTTTTTGTTTTATTTGGAGAGTTTAATAGGCCAGAAGGGGCAAGAAGGAAGGGAGAAGGAAGAAGCTCCCCTGTACAGAGACAGAGGGAGGGGGGCCCCAAAGCTGAGAGAAGGAACCCCAGCTGACACAGATACCATCTAGGTATATACACAGAGGCTGGAGGAGGAGGTGTCTGATTTGCATAGGGCTCAGGGGATTGGTTTGACTATGCATGGCATTCACGTAGCCCTCGGAAAAAGTTGGCCCTCCCACTCTAGCTTTTTTTTTTTTTTTTTTTTTGAGACAGAGTTTCACTCTTGTTGCCTAGGCTGGAGTGCAGTGGCGTGCAATCTCGGCTCACCACATGCTCCGCCTCCCGGGTTCAAGCGATTCTCCTGCTTCAGCCTCCTGAGTAGCTGGGAATAGAGTCATGTGCCGTGACACTCGGCTAATTTTTTTTGTATTTTTAGTAGAGATGGGGTTTCTCCATATTGGTCAGGCTGGTCTCGAACTCCTGACCTCAGGTGATCCGCCCACCTCATCCTCCCAAAGTGTTGGGATTACAGGCGTGAGCCACTGCACCCGGCCCCACCCTAGCCTTTTAATATGCAAGTGCAGGGTACCATGATGTTCTACACACCTGGGGATACGTGAGGGCGGCCACATTGCCAGGAACATGTGGGGAAAGGGCCAGAAGGCCGTGGGAATCACCATGTTTGGGTGGACCCAGTTTCTACGGGCTTGCATTTGCATATCAAAGGTTGCCAACCTGGCTCTAAGGGCTGGGGCTTTACAAGAAACTTTTCTGGAGATGCTTTAACAGAATGAAAACATGGAGAACCCCCATCTCTACTAAAAATACAAAATTAGCCGGGCATGGTGGCACATGTCTGTAATCCCAGCTACTTGGGAGGCTGAGGCAGGAGAATCGCTTGAACCCGGGAGGTGGAGGTTTCGGTGAGCGATCACGCCATTACACTCCACCCTGGGCAACAAGAGCGAAACTCCGTCTCACAAAAAAAAAAAAAAAAAAAAAAAGAAAACTTCCCAAGGACCCAAGGATCCCTTTTCCTCTCTATCTGCCTAAAATAATTTCTTAATAACTCCTACAACATTCCCCCCTGTGGAGATGCTACACTAACTGCTGTTAGGGGGTTTTGGGCGACGACTCCTTCTGGCTACTTCTTGTTGAAAAGGGGCATCGAATGGGGAACAGCAGCTAGGGCTACTCCTGGGGTCAATCTAAGGGTCCTCAGAAGAATGGCATGTCCATGTGTGGCTCTGTTTACAGCACCATTTGGAGTTTGATTGTTTCTAGATGAGAAGAAACAATTTGAGTTATAGTATTGTGTATACAGGGTCCAAATATCAATACAAGACACACAAGCAAGAGAGGGCCTAATAAAGGAGTTAACTAATTCCATAAAGAATACTGCAATTTATTAAAGAGGGATTGTAGCCACTCGGGGATGAAGCTGGCATTTTCCCTGAGCCTGTCAATAATTTTGATTTGTTTTTTAAGTATTCGTAGATTTTCCTTTACTTTACTAGAAGTGTTAATCCAAAAGCAGCATGTTTCATTTAAAACTGCATCACTAAACCCAATAAAAAGTCCTAGCAGATTCAGTGATAGTAAAACTTTCATGCTTCCTTTTCATTAGTAACTACTATCCCTGCTATAAGGATAATGATTAAGCAAAATATGACAGCGATGGAAACTCTCTGTTTAATATTTCAGTTAGAAGGCGCTACCACGTATAATCCGATTGCAAATAATAGAGTGAGTAGGGCAGTTTCCATACGTGTGGTGTGGTAGATAATTTCCATCTAAACTTTTACCTGTCAAGATATAGAATTCCCCTTTGGGGGTCTATGAAGTTCCTTGGTTTTATTTTCCTAAACAAAGAAACCTCTGGGTTATGGGCACCCTACTCACTTTTATTACCTGGCAGAATTTGCAGAATAATTGCCCAGAACTAGTAATATTGATGCAGATCTTCTGTTACCCATCCCTTATTTTTTCTTCCAAGCTGCAGGAGATCACTACTTGATTCACAGGAATAAGTAGGGTTAGTCTAAAATGTAGGCGAAAAGCTTGAAAACAATTAGTGAGACTAGGACTTAATGATAAATGTATGATAAGCTTTGGAGCACCGTTTTTCTCTCTAGTCCTCATTTTTGGAAAAAACAAATCACGAATAAACTGTGGTCTTACGCTTGGCCTGATTATTTGCATAAAGTGCAGCAAGAATGGTTATTTCCGCACAGGCCTTTTGGATTGGCTTTGATGAAACTCTGTTTCACAAGGAATTTCAGATAAGACTATTAAAGCCTAGCCCAGTCATGGGTTTGTATCCTCAAATACCTGTTAGTTGAGTGATCCTCTCCTCTTGAGATCCCAAGATAAACTCGGAGCTCCCAGACCTGTTAGAAAGTGACATTCTTTACTGACCATAGGTTAGGAACCCTGTGCAGAGATTGTGTAGACAAGGCATGAGGCCAGTTCTCCCCAAGGGGCTTTTATTGACTCTGCATGTCAAGCTTGATTCAGATAGTTTCCAAAATCTAGAGGAACCAGGCAGAGAAATAAACATGCTCCAAATTTTGTTCATAGGAGTACACCTTACTCAACGTTTAAAGGCCATAAATAGTTTAAAATAAGTTTCCTTGACTCAATCAGATGAATGAATTTCCTTTCCTGGCCAACGCACTAAAATGATATGTCTCTGATGAGTGGAGGAACACCAAGGTTCTTGGTCCTCATGCTGGTTTAGATAAAACGACACGGACACATGTGGAGTGGTTTTAAGGAGCAGAGAGTTTAACAGGCAAGAGGGACAAGAAGGAAGGGAGAAGGAAGAAGCTCCCGTATACAGAGACAGAGGGAGGGGGGCTCCAAAGCCAAGAGAGGGAACTCCCATGACCCTTAGTCTTGAACCATGAGTGACACTGAGGCCCTGAATTCTCATTAGTAGACTATCCTGATACAGAGAGAAGTTGTGGGATGGAGAAGTAGAGGTGCAAGGAAGAAGGAATGTGGGAGGCCAGGGGGAATGGAAGCTATGACTTGCAGCTGCTGGAGGGGACATTGCCAGTTCTTTGGTTTCTCCCCTGCTCTTGCACTGAGGGAGATCCCAGTAGGAAACTCACCGTGCAGAACTGGGAATCAGTGGTTTTTAGGTGGGAACAGCTTAAGGCTTTCCAAAAGATGCACAGGCACAATAGTTTTATTGGCATCCGCTTACAGATCCTCAGCCTTCTAAAACTGATCTGCCCTGGAACAGGGCAGCGCTCAAGGTTTGGCACTGTTCCTCCTTTCCCACCCCCAGTAGCTGGGATTACAGGCTGGCGCCACCACACCCAGCTAATTTTTGTATTTTTAATAGAGAAGGGGTTTCACTGGTCTTGAACTGCTGGTCTCAAGAGATCCACCTGCCTCAGCCTCCCAGAGTGCTGGAATTACAGGCGTGAGCTACCACGCCCAGCCTACTATGCTATCTTGACTGAATAATAAAGAATGAGTTAACATATTTTGTTGGGGGGGTTTATCTCTCTCTCTTTCTCTCTCTCTCTGTCTCTCCATCCATCCATCTATCTTTGTATCTATCAATCTATCATCTATTTATCTACCTACCTATCTACCTATCTGCTATCTATCTATCTATCTATCTATCTATCACTATCTGTTAACTGGTTAAAAAAAGACATAAATTTACTCTTTTTTTTAGTGTGCATTACAGTATTATTAACTATATATACGTTGTACAACAGATCTCTAGAACTTTTTCATCTTGCACGATTGTAACCCTATACCCTTTAAACAACAACTGTTTCTCCCTCCCCACAGTGAATACAATTTTACTTTCTGTTTCTTTTCTTTCCTTTTTTTGAGACAGAATCTTGCTCTGTCACCCAGGCTGGAGTGCAGTGGCACAATCTTGGCTCACTGTAATCTCGACCTCCTGGGTTCAGGTGATTCTCCTGCCTCAGCCTCCCAAGTAGGTGGGACTATAGGTGTATGTCACCACGCCCAGCTAATTTTTGTATTTTTAGTAGGGATAGGGTTTTACCATATTGGCCAGGCTGGTCTCGAACTCCTGACCTCAAGTGATCCATCTGTCTTGCCCTCCCAAAGTGTTGGGATTACAGGTGTGAGCCACTGTGCCTAGCTATTCTCTTACTTATTTCTGCTCTAAACTTTATTATTTCCTTTCTTCTGCTAACTTTGAGATTAGTTTATTCTTCTTTTTTGTAGTTCCTTAAAGTGTAAAGTTAGGTTGTCAATTTGAGATCTTTCTTCTTTTTCTTTTTCTTTGTTTTTGTTTTTTGAGATGCAGTCTTGCTCTGTCACATAGGCTGGACAACAGTGGCGCGATCTCAGCTGGCTGCAACCTCTGCCTCCCAGGTTCAAGCAATTCTTGTGCCTCAGCCTCCCAAGTAGCCGGGATTACAGGCATGTGCCACAAGGCCCAGCTGAGTTTTTGTATTTTCAGTAGAGACAGGGTTTTACCATGTTACCAGTCTGGTCTCAAACTCCTGACCTCAGGTTACCTGCCCACTCAGCCTCCCAGAGTGCTGGGATTACAGGTGTGAGCCACCGGGCCTGGTCATCTTTCTTCTATTTAAATTTAGCATTTACCACTATAAACTTCCCTCTTTATACTACTTTTGCGGCATCTCATAAGTGTTGGTATGTTGTGTTTTTGCCATTATTTTATTTTTTTTGGAGATGGAGTCTCGCTCTGTCGCTCAGGCTGGAGTGGAGTGGCGTGATCTCAGCTCACTGCAAGCTCTGCCTCCTGGGTTCACGCCATTTTCCTGCCTCAGCCTCCCGAGTAGCTGGGACTACAGGCACCCGCCACCACACCTGGCTAATTTTTTTTTGTATTTTTTTAGTAGAGACGGGGTTTAACCATGTTAGCCAGGATGGTCTCGATCTCCTGACCTCGTGATCCACCTGCCTTGGCCTCCTAAAGTGCTGAGATTACAGGTGTGAGGCACTGTGCCCAGCCTTTCTTAAGATGTCTTATAATTTCCCTTGTGATTTCTTCTTTGACCCACTGGTTGTTCAAGAGTATGTTGTGCAATTTCCACATATTTGTGAGTTTTCCAGTTTTCCTACTGCTATTGATTTCTAGTTTGATTTCGTTGTGATCATAAAAAATATTTGGCATGATTTCAATCTTCTTAAATTTGTTAGGGTTTACTGTGTGACATGACATGTGCTCTGTCCTGGAAAATATTCTGTGTGTGATTAGGAAGAATGTGTATTCGGATGTTATCAAGTGGAGAATTCTATGTATATTCTTAGGGACAATTGATCTACACTGTTGTTTAGGTTCTCTGTTTCCTTACTGATCTCCTGTCTGGCTGTTCTATCATACATATATATTTTAAATGGATGATGGAGGCCGGGTTCAGTGGCTCATGCCTGTAATCCCAGCACTTTGGGAAGCTGAGGTGGGCAGATGACCTGAGGTCAGGAGCTCGAGACCAGACTGGCCAGCATGGTGAAACTCCGTCTCTGCTAAAAAATACAAATAATAGCTGGGCATGGTGGTGCATGCCTGTAATTCCAGCTATTCAGGAGGCTGAGACATGAGAATCACTTGAAACTGGAAGGCAGAGGTTGTAGTGAGCTGAGATCATGCCACTGCACTCCAGCCTGGGCAAAAGAGTGAGACTGTGTCTCAAAAAATAAATGAATGAATAAATAAATAAATGGATGGTGGAGGGTATCAAGTCATTATAATATTTAGATTTAATTGAACATACATTTAGAACAGAATCTTAGCAGTTTTATTTTAAAACGTTGCAATATGTAAAACACTTCAGAAACTGCACACTTGGCAATGATTTAAACATGATGAAAAATCTTAACTGTCAACCTGAAAAATGTGCAAGCCAGTACATAGTTTAAGAAATTCCTTTAGGGCTCAAGAAAAGAACAATTCCTTCAGGGAGCACAGAAACAAACCTTGTGAAGACAGACTACTGCTTTAGGGAACAGCAGGGTCACCAGCAATGCAGAGTAGGTGCTACCTAGGAAGGCTTCCTAGAGGAGGCATGAGCTGGGCTGGAACAGAAGGCAGGAGCAGGGCAGGCCTGGAGGGGGTGAGGAGGAAAAAGGCAAAGAGCCTTCTGTGGAAGACAGAGCAAGGATGATGGTGCCAAGGCCTTGGGGTGGTGAAGGAGGTGGATCCTCATAGCCCAGGGGATGGGGGATCTCCTGGAAAGTCCTGGAGGCAATTCAGGATTGAGCTGCCCTTCCTGCCTCCTCCCTCATTTTCCAGTCCTTAATACTGTGCCTGCTCCCTCTCACCCCACTCAGCATTCCCGTCTTTCCTTCTAAAAGGAGAAGGGAGATGGTTGCTCACGCCTGTAATCCCAGCACTTTGGGAGGCTGAGGCAGGCAGATTGCAGGCAGATTGTCAGGAGTTCAAGATCAGTCCGGTCAAGATGGTGAAACCCCGTCTCTACTAAAAATACAAAAAATTAGCTGGGCGTGGTGGTGCACGCTTGTAGTCCTAGCTACTCAGGAGGCCAAGACAGGAGAATCTCTTGAACCTGAGAGTTGAAGGTTGCAGTGAACCGAGATCGCACCGCTGCATTCCAGCCTGGGCGACAGAGCGAGACTCTGTCTCTAAATAAATAAATAAATAAATAAATAAATAAATAAATAAATAATAAATAAAAGGAGATGGAAACTGCGGAGAGAGGGCAATGCTATCTCTGTATCAGAGACAAGACAGAGACTCTCTTAGGAGGGGTGAGGGAGCAGCTGCAGGCCAGCCCCATCTCTGTCCCCAACACCACTTCTGCCTCCTTGAGAGAAGATGGGTTTTGCTTCCCTCACTGCCTGCAGTACTTGGATGAAACCAGCCCTTCCACCCCACCGAGACTGTAGGACAGCTGGCAGGAAATGAGTATGTGTGTGATGCTAATTAGAAGCCTGTTGCTAGGGGGTTTAAGGGCTCTGGGGAGGAAGCTGAACTTCAGAGGAGGTCAGAGGACTGTAACAGTAGTCAGAGCTTTGGCTTCAGAGCCTGGAGCCAGAGAGGTCCCAAAGGAGAAAAAGCAGCCACTAGAGGGTCAGTGGGCTCAGCCTGCGGCCTCCCTCCGGACTGCTGGGGCAAGAGAAGGGCATGCCTCCCTTACACAGGAGCTGTGAACCAGATGCCTGCCTGAGCATATCAAGAGAGAGAAGGGCCAGAAGCAGGTCTCTGTGGGGCCTCACAGTGGAGCTGAGAAGGCCTTTCCTCTGTCTGGGGTCCAGCGCTGGCCTGGCCCAGTGTCTAACCCTCTTGGGACTGAGGTGGTGGGCGCCCTGTAAGTTGTGCCCGTCAAACCCATCTGTAGCACACCTGCCATTGTTTTTTATTTTTGAGACAGGGTCTTGCTCTGTTGCCCAGGCTGGAGTAGGGGTGTGATTACAGCTCACTGCAGCCTTGACCTCCCCAGTTCAAGCAATCCTCCTACCTCAGCCTCCTGAATGGCTAGGACTACAGGTGCAGGGTCACCATGCCTGGCTAATTTTCAAAAGTTTTCTGTAGAGATGATGTCTCTTTATGTTGGCCAGGCTGGTCTTGAACTCATGGGCTCAAGTGATCATCCCACCTTGGCCTCCCTAAGTGCTGGGATTATAGGTGTGAGCTACCGCACCTGGCCTCAGATCTATCATTCTTTAGGGTGAGAGCCTGGCTCATTTTGTCACATAGGGTGAGAAACCTGAAATTATCTGTGTCAACTTTTGTATTTTCTGTAAATTTGGTTTTATTTTACATTTAGATTCCTAGTAAAGTCCCTTTTGAAAAACTAAACAATACTGTCTTTGTCCAGTGTTAAAAGTGTTGTTTTTGGTTTGGCATGGTGGCTCACACTTGTAAGCTCCCGGCACTTTGGGAGGCTGAAGAGGGAGGATTGTTTGAGCTCAGGGGTTCCAGACCAGCCTGAAAAACATAGTGAGATTATATACACACACACACACACACACACACACAGAGACACGCACACACACACAGACACACAAAAGTGGATTTCTTTCTTTCTTTTTATGAGACAAGGTCTCACTCTGTCATCTAGGCTGGAGTGTAATGGCATGATCCTAGCTCACCACAGCCTCAAACTCTCTGGTTCAAATGATCCTCCTGTTTCAGCCTCCCAAAGTGCTGGGATTACAAGTGTGAGCCACGGCACCTGGTAAAAGTTTTTTTTTTTGAGACAGAGTCTCGCTCTATCGCTCAGGCTGGAGTGCAGTGGTGCAATCTTGGCTCATTGCAACCTACGCCTCCTGGGTTCAAGCAATCCTCCTGCCTCAGCCTCCGGAGTAGCTGGGATTATAGGCACCTGTCTCCACACCCGGCTGATTTTTTGTATTTTAGTAGAGACAGGGCTTCACCATTATTGGCCAGGCTGGTCTCAAACTCCTGGCCTTGTGATCTGTCCGCCTCGGCCTTCCAAAGTGCTGGGATTACAGACGTGAGCCACCACTCCCAGCCTGGCAAAAGTTTTAATGAGCACTTTCACATCCAAGGTTTTTGTGGTCCTCTTGACAACTGCAGTGAGACAAGAATCATGACCCACATTTTACACATGAAGATGTCAAGGTTCAGAGAGGTGATGTGACTCAGCCAAGGACTCACTACTGGTGACCAGGAGACTTGTGACTCAGACCCCATCTTTTACTAACTCTGTGTGGACTGCCCAAAGGGCAGAGGTTCTTGTCCGGTTTTGGCACCGATAATTATGGAGGAGTAAGAGTGTTCCCCAGAGGCCCTGTATAGTGGCTGTGTGGTTTCTGCTTCAGACTCATTTATTCATTCAATAAGAATAAAATACCTTGAGGCTGGGCGTGGTGGCTCACGCCTGTAATCCCAGCACTTTGGGAGGTAGAGGCAGGCAAATCACGAGGTCGGGAGTTTGAGACCAGCCTGGCCAACACAGAGAAATGCCATCTCTACTAAAAAAAAAAACACACACACAAAAATTAGCTGGGCATGGTGGCGTGTACCTGTAGTCCCAGCTACTTGGGAGACTGAGGTAGGAGAATCATTTGAACCCAGGAGGCGGAGGCTGCAGTGAGCCAAGATTGCCCCACCACACTCCAGCCTGGGTGACAGAACAAGACTCCATCTCAAACAAACAAACAAACAAAAAAAACGAAACAAAAAGAATAAAGTACCTTGTACATTCCAGACACAGTAGATGCTGTAGCAAAAAGAGTAGAAACAGACATGCTTCCTGATTTTATGGGGCTTACAGTTTAGAGGAAAAGTCAGCAGATAGCCACAGGGTCACACAAACAAGTGGATAATTACAAATTGAGATAACTTCTGAAGGTTCACATTTGTAGGAGTTTTTAACAAAGAAACTTGACTTAGTGTCAGTGTGGGAAGATCCTTGTGGAAGGAACGCTCGAGCTGAGATCTGAAAGATGAGCATAAGTTATCCATGCAAGGGGAGCAGGTGAGAGTGGAGTTGAGGAGGAAAATGACTTTCCAGAGAGAGGGACCATCATGGGCAAAGGCCCTATGGCATGATGAGTTTGTAACTGAGAGAGAGAGCAGGCATGGCTGAAGCTCAAGAGCAAGAAGGAGGGAGGCACCAGGTAAGGCTGGAGAAGCAGGCAGGGCCTTGGGGGACACAAAAACCACAGAATGGTTTTTCTAGTGATGTGTGTGTGTGTGTGTGTGTGTGTGCTTGTGCATGTGACATGGATTTGCATTTTGGAAAATTTCACTCGGTCTACAGTATGGAAAAGATCAAGAGGGGCAGAATAGATGCAGGAGGACCAGCTAAGAGGCAAAAAATAACATCTAATATTTATTGAGTACTTACTTTATACCAAGTGCTATTCTGAGTATTTTGCGTGTATTAACTCCCTAATCCTTATGACCTTATGAAGTAAGGACTTCCATTATTTTCATTTTACAGATGAGGAAACCAAGGTGCAGAAAAGTTACATAAGTTGCTGGAGATCATAGAACTGATAAGTGGTGGAACCCAGACGCTCTGATTTCAGAGCTTCTGCTCTTCACTGCGATTGTCTCCTGAGCACTTGGGTGGTGATAATGAGGACTCATGCATCGTGCATTCAATCAACATGTACTTACGCTGTGGTCACTATGTGCCAGGCACTGTTCTATTTTTTATTTTTTGTTTTTTTGAGGCAGAGTCTCACTCTGTTGCCCAGGCTGGAGTGCAGTGGCGTGATCTTGGCTCACTACAACCTCCGCCTCCTGGGTTCAAGCGATTCTCCTGCCTCAGCCTCCTGAGTAGCTGGGATTACAGGCACCCACCACCATGCCCGGTTAATTTTTATATTTTTAGTAGAGATGGTGTTTCATCATGTTGACCAGGCACCTGACCTTAGATGAACCACCCACCTTGGCTTCACAAAGTGCTGGGATTAGCCACCCAGTCCAGTTGTGTGCCACCGTGCCCAGCTTTTTTTTTTTTTTGAGACAGAGTCTTTCTTTGTAACCCAGGCTGGAGTGCAGTGGCACAATTACAGCTCACTGAGGTCTCAACTTCTCAGATTCAGGTGATCCTCCCACCTCAGCCTCTTGAGTAGCTGGGACTACAGGCGTGCCGCTACCACACCTGGCTAATTTTTAATTTTTATTTTTTTGTAGAGACAGGGTTTTGCCATGTTTCCCAGGCTGGTCTTGAACTCCTGGGCTCAAGTGATCTGCCCATCTCGGCCTCCCAAGTCCCATGCTGGGACTACAGGCATGGGACACCACTCCCAGCCTCAGGCACCGTTCTGTCTCTGCCATCACAGAACTCATAGTCCACTCAGGTGGAGTTATACAATCAGTAAACAGACAAGGAAATCGTATGGCATATGGAGAAAAACAAAGCAGGAAAGAGAACAGTGAGTCCCGAGGAATGGGGCTGGTGGAGAGATGTAACACTGGGATGGATTTGGGAGAAATGTAAGGGGTAAAAAGGTCAGGCCTTGATTATGAACTGAATCTGATGGACCAGAGAGAGGAAGGTGTCCAGGCAACTCCCACATATCTGGTTTGTGCAGCCAGAATGGTAGTGTCATTCATTGATATAGGCAATACTGGAAGAGGCCCAGAACCCTTTTTCAGAGTGGGTGGGGAAGGAGGACATGTGGACACTGCAAGTTTAGTTTCAGACATCCCTTTGGGGTAGTGATGTGGTGATGACAAAATGGTAGTTGAGGGGTGCACAGCAGGCGCGGTGGCTCTTGCCTGTAATCCCAGCACTTTGAGAGGCTGAGGCAGGTGAATCACTTGAGGCTAGGAGTTCGAAACCAGCCTGGGCAACATGGTGAAACCACATCTCTACTAAGCATGCACCAGTAATCCCAGCTACTTGGGAGGTTGAGGTGGGAAAATTGCTTGAACCCAGGAGGCAGAGGTTGCAGTGAGCCGAGATCACGCCACTGCACTCCAGCCTGGACGACAGAGTGAGGCTCCATCTCAAAAAAAAAAAAAAGGATAGTTGGACATCCACATCTAGAGTTCATAGGGGAGGGCTGGATTGGCAATTTGGGAGCCAGAAACATTTAGATGGTAACTTAAGTGTTGGGCATGGATGAGCTTGCCCATGGCAAGCATGGAGTGAGAAGAGGGTCTGTCCAAAAGGCACATCCAAATGCAAACTCCATATGCCCCCTTTGTCCTCAACCTGCTCTTCCCGCTCTGGTTCACTGGCAGCTCTGTTCTCAGCATGGAGCCATTCATTGTTTCTTTCTATATTTCGCATCCCACATCTTGTCTGTTTTGAAATCCTGCTAGTTCCATCTTCAAAACACATCCAGAATTAATCCCTCTCTCCACTTCTACTGCTACCATATTGATCAGAATCATGCTTGTCTCTTACTTAGACATTCCAAGCATCTCCCCTTGTTCCTTTATAGGAACATCCTAACCTTATATACTTATATAGTAGCCAGAATCGTTCTTTAAAAATGTGCTTCAGGCTGGGTGCAGTGGCTTGTGACTGTAATCCCAGCACTTTGGGAGGCCGAGGCAGATGGATCACTTGAGGTCAGGAGTTCAAGACCAGCTTGGCCAACATGGTGAAATCCCATCTCTACTAAAACAAAAAGTAGCTGGGTGTGGTGGCACATGCCTGTAATCCCAGCTACTTGGGAGGCTGAGGCAGGAGAACCGCTTGAACCTGGGAGGTGGAGGTTGTAGTGAGCCGAGATCGTGCCACTGGACTCTAGCCTGGGCCACAGAGCAAGACTCCGTCTTGCAAAAAGAAAGTTATGAAAGTAGACCATAATAAATGTTATTTATAAAAAAAATACAATTTGAATTATTTTACTTGTAGTTAACCAAAGGGAAAATGAACAAAATATTGAACTCAGGTAATTTTTTTTTTTTTTTTTTTTTGAGATGGAGTGTGTCGCTTAGGCTGGAGTGCAGTGGCCCGATCTTGGCTCACTACAACCTCTGCCTTCCGGGTTCAAGCAATCCTCTTGCCTCAGCCTCCTCAGTAGCTGGGATTATAGGTGTCTGCCACCATGCCCAGCTAATTTTTAAAAATACTTTTAGTAGAGACAGGATTTCACCATGTTGGCCAGGCTGGTCTCAAACTCCTGAGTTCAGGTGATCTGCTCACCTCGGCCTCCCAAAGTGCTGGGATTACAGGCATGAGCCACTGCGCCCGGCCCTCACCACAGGTTTTCATTTTAGACAGCAACTTATGAATTCTTCCAGGGGGATGAGGAAAATAATACATTTACACTTCCATTTCCCGTACCCCAGTGTAGCACTATCTGATAGTTACATTATGTATACAGCTTTTACATTTTGCCTTGTAACCGTGATTTCCATGTGAGTTTAGCCTCAGTTCTCTGAATGCGATGCTCACAGACAGAGCGCTTAGCTTGGCTTCTTAATTCCTGCATCCTTAATGTGATTTATTATTTGGTTGGTTGGATTTCAAAGGGCCCTTGTTTTATGTATTCCCTGAGTTCTTTCAACTTGAGTCTTTTGCTGCTTGGCAGGGAATACAATTCTTGGGTCTCTCTTTCTCTCTGAGCCCTGTGACCATTGCTCTACTGTTTGCTGACATTGTGTGTTTCATGGGAAAATCGCAGGGGAACTGGTCTTTCCTCCCTGATCCACAGCTTGCTTTCTGTTCATGGATGCTCTTCCTTTTTAAAGATTCTTTTTCTTTTCCTATTGTTCTAATGATGAAGTATTTCAAAGGTACAGAAAAGTACAGAATATAACACAATATCTAATCATAAACTTTGTTGAATTTGGACATTTTTCTATATTTGTGTTAGATTGCTTTAAATAAATAACTAAAACTTACAGATCCAGTTAAAGACCTCTGTGTACACTTCCATATTGTACTTGCGCTTTCCACAGCTGTAGTCACTATCCTGAATTGTGTATTTATGATCCCCTTGATTGAAACATTTTTTGATCATGTTACAAATTTCTAAACAGTATATTATTATTATTATTATTTTTGAGATGGAGTCTTGTTCTGTTGCCCAGGCTGGAGTGCAGTGGCACAATCTCGGCTCACTTCAACCTCTGCCTCCCAAGTTCAAGTGATTCTCATGCCTCAGTCTCCCAAGTAGCTGGGATTACAGGCGTGTGCCACCACGCCCAGCTAATTTTTAAACAATATATTATTTAGTATTGCACGTTTTTGCACTTTACATAAATGGTATCATAACGTATAAATTCTTCTGCAACTTCCTCTCTTGTTTAAAATAAGATATTTTATTTATTTATTTATTTGAGACGGCGTTTCACTCTTGTTGCCTAGGCTGGAGTGCAATGGCATGATCTTGGCTCACTGCAACCTCTGCCTCCAGGGTTCAAGAGATTCTCCTGCCTCAGCCTCCTGAGTAGCTGGGATTACAGGCATGCACCACCATGCCCAGCTAATTTTGTATTTTTAGTAGAGACTGGGTTTCTCCATGTTGGTTAGGCTGGTCTTGAACTCCCGACTGCAGGTGATCCACCCACCGTGGCCTCCCAAAGTTCTGGGATTACAGGTGTGAGCCACCGCACCCGGCTAAAATAAGAGATTTATTTTAAGATTTATATTGATGGAGTTCATTCATTTTCACTACTCTATCATATTTCATTGTATGAAAGTACCTTATTTATCTGTAGTCCTATTGATGGACATTGGGCTGTTTTTAGTTTTTTGGGGTGATTTATTTTAAAACTCTTTTATTATCTATTTTTATTTGTTTGTTTGAGACGGACCCTCACCCTATTGCCCAGGCTGGAGTGCAATGGCTCGATCTTGGCTCACTGCCACCACCGCCTCCCGGGTTCAAGCGATTCTCCTGTCTCAGCCTCCTGAGTTACTGGGATTACTGGCGTGTAGAGACTGGGTTTCTCCATGTTAGCTAGGCTGGTCTCAAACTTCTGACCTCAGGTGATCTGCCAGCCTCGGCTTCCCAAAGTGCTGGGATTACAGGTGTGAGACACCGTGCCTGGCCTTTTTTTTTTTTTTTTTCTTTAAAGACAGCATCTTGCTCTGTTGCCCAGGCTGGAATGCAATGGCACAATCATAGCTCACTGAAGCCTCAAACTCCTGGGCTCAAGTGATCCTCCTGCTTCAGCTTCCCAAAGTGCTGGGATTATAGGTGTGAGCCAACACATCTGGCCTTAATCTGATAATAGTGAGTCTCTGAAATTTTTCATGGCTTTTTTTTGTAGCATCCAACATATTCAATATTACCTGATACATACATGCTAGAAAAGAATATGTATTTTCTCTTTGTTGGGTGTCAAATTCTGTATACATCAATAGCTTATATATTTTTTTGTTGTTGTTGAGGTGGAGTCTTGCCCTGTCACCCAGGCTGGAGTGCAGTGTCATGATCTCAGCTCACTGCAACCTCTGCCTCCCGGGTTCAAGTGATCCTCCTGCCTCAGCCTCCCTAGTAGCTGGGACTATAGGTGCCTGCCACCACCCCCAACTGATTTTTGTATTTTTAGTTGAGATGGGGTTTTGCCATGTTGGCCAGGCTGGTCTCGAACTCCTGACCTCAGGTGATCCATCCATCTTGGACTTCCAAAGTTCTGGGATTACAGGATTGAGCCACCACGCCCAGCCCAATAGCTTGAATTTGCCAATGATATTATACAGCTATTTTATATCTTTGCTTATTTTTGTCTCCTTGATCAACCAGTTTCAGAGAAGGGTGTGTAAAAAATCTCTAACCATAATTAATCTATTTCTTCCAAAAAACATTTTTTCTTTTTAATTTTTAATTTATTATTATTATTTTTTAACAGAGATGAGGTCCCACTATTCTGCCCAGGCTGGTCTTGGAACTCCTGGGCTCAAGCAATCCTCCCACCTCGGCCTCTCTAAATGGTGGGATTATAGGCATGAGTCACCACACCCAGCCTCAGAAATTTTATCAGTTGTTGTTTTATATATTTTGAGGCTATATGAGTTGGCTTTTATGTTCCTGGTGTTTGTATTTTCTTGTATTACATCCTTCTTTGTCTTTTACATTTTTCCTCTTATATCCTCTTTTGTCAAATATTAAAATTACTTCCCTGATTTTTTCTGGTTCATATTTGCTTCATGTATTTTCTTCCTTTAGTTTACTTCTTCTATTCTCTTGTTTAAATATTTGAAAAAATTGTTTTTAATTTCTATTTATTTATTTATTTTTTTAGACAGAGTTTCACTCTTGTTGCCCAGACTGGAGTGCAATGGCGCGATCTCGGCTCACTGCAACCTCTGCCTCCCGGGTTCAAGCAATTCTGCTGCCTCAGCCTCCTGAGTAGCTGGGATTACAGGCATATGCTACCACGCCCGGCTAATTTTTCTGTATTTTTAGTAGAGATGGGGTTTCTCCATGTTGGTCAGGCTGGTCTCAAACTCCAGATCTCAGGTGATCTGCCCGCCTCGGCGTCCCAAAGTGCTGCGATTATAGGCATTAGCCGCTGCGACCAGCCCTTGATAAAGTTTTTTATTTTCAGTGTTTCTCTTGTATGCAACATATTGCTGAACCTTAAAAAAGAAACTCAACCCAGGAAACTTTGCCTTTTAAGAAGTGTGTTTACTTTATCCACCTTTATTACAATTACTATATTAGGACTTATTCTGTCAATTAATTTTATATTTTTTCATGTACCGTGCCTTCTTTGTTGTTTCTTTCCCCACCTTTATTACTTTCCATCAGATAAAGCCAACATTCTTCTCATGTTTTGAAAACTATACATTCTATTTTCTTGTTAAGGTAGTTGCTTTGACTTTATGCTACTTCATTGGATAATTTTTAATTATTTATATTCTCCCTAATAATAAAGTACCTTTCACACCCTCCTATCCCGTTAGTCTTGTCTTTCCTTCTTCTTTTCTTTCTTTCTCATTTTCTTTCTTTCTTTCTCTCTTTCTCTGTCTCTTTCTTTTTCTTTTTTTTTTGAGATGGAAACTTACACCGTCTCCCAGGCTGAAGTGTAGTGGTGCAATCTTGGCTCACTGCAACC
Source organism: Theropithecus gelada (assembly GCF_003255815.1). Lineage (NCBI taxonomy): Eukaryota > Metazoa > Chordata > Mammalia > Primates > Cercopithecidae > Theropithecus > Theropithecus gelada. The sequence continues at coordinate 18,959,633 of NC_037668.1, read as the reverse complement.
TCCACCTCCTGGGTTCAAGCAATTCTGCCTCAGCCTCCTGAGTAGCTGGGATTACAGGTGTGTGCCACCGTGCTTGACTAATTTTTGCATTTTTAGTAGAGATGGGGTTTCACCATGCTGGCCATGGTTGGCCAGGCTGGTCTCGAACTCCTGACCTCAGGTGATCCGTCTGCCTCGGCCTCCCAAAGTGCTGGGATTACAGGCATGAGCCACGGCACCAGGTCCCTTCTGCTTATTTTCATCGTATTCATAGTATGTAGAATTCAGGTTATTTTTCTTTGGTGTAAGTTCCCAACCAATGGCCTTGTCCTTTGATTGCTTTTCCTCAGGCTGATGATAAAAGTTCTCTGTGAAGGTCCTTTTGCTTCAGCTCATCTATGGGACAGAATCCAGCTGCAAATATATGCCACAGTAACTAGAGACTCTACTCTCCAACCAATCATTCCATTCTGATTACCTCTTTCTGTCTCCTCCACCTCTTCTTTCTCCCTCTTCCCCCTTTAGCTTTTGTTGATACTCGATTTTATGATGTCATTTAACCACATTTAGTTCCTATATTGCAGGCGTCATCCTATCCTCTTGAACTTATTTCTCTTATTTGAATAATTTAAGAATTTTAAATGTAGGTCTTTGTGTGACAAACATTCTGAGGCTTTTGTAATGTGAGAATTTTTTTTTTTTTTTGAGATAGAGTCTCGCTTTGTTGCCCAGGCTGGAGTGCAGTGGTGCGACCTTGGCTCACTGCAGCCTCCGCCTCCTGGGTTCAAGCAATTCTCTTGCCTCAGTCTCCTGAGTAGCTGGGACTACAGGCACACACCACCATGCCTGACTAACTTTTGTATTTTTAGTAGAGACGGGGTTTCATCATGTTGGCCAGGCTGGTCTGTAACTCCTGACCTCAGGTGATCCGCCCGCCTCGGCCTCTCAAAGTGCTGAGATTACAGGCATGAACCGCCATACTTGGCCGATAATATTTTTATTATATTTCCAAATTTGAATGACTATTTGCCTACACAGAAATTTTCTCTTTCTTTCTCTCTCTCTCTCTTTCTTTCTGAGACAGAGTCTTGCTCTATCTCCCAGGCTGGAGTGCAATGGTGCAATTTGGCTCACTGCAACCTTTGCCTCCCAGGCTCAAGCAATTCTTGTGCCTCAGCCTCCTGAGTAGTTAGGGATTACAGGAGCATGTCACCACGCCTGGCTAAGTTTTGTATTTTTAGTACAGATGGGGTTTCAATGTGTTGGCTAGGCTGGTCTGGACCTCGGGTTATCCTCCCACCTCAGCCTTCCAAAGTCCTGGGATTACCGGGGTGAGCCACCACACCCAGCCTAAAATTTCTTTCAATGCTTACAAACCTTACCACTTTCTTGTATTCAGTGTTTCTATTGAGAAGTCTGATGTTAATTTGATTCATGTTCCTGTGGCACAGTTCTCCAGGTGGCCTTGGCCTTATCCAGTTATCTCCCCTTTATCACTTGAAGCGCTCAGGAATAACTGTAGGATGTGCTGAGATACAACATCCCGAGATAAAGAGGGACTGGTGAACAGCCTGGGCCCCGTTCCAGTAACCCCTAGAAACAGGATGTCCTTCAACTCTTTAGCCAAGCATGTCACATTGCCCCAGGGGTGTAAATCCAGGGCAGGCTGCTTTTTTTGTTTTGTTTTTTGAGAAAGGGTCTTGCTGTGTTGTCCAGGCTGGAGTGCAGTGGCATGATCATGGCTCATGCAGCCTTGAACTCCTGGGCTCAAGAAATCTGATCACTTCAGCCCCCCAAGGAGCTGGGGTTACAGGTGTGTTCCACCATGCCCAGCTGATTTCTTTTCTTTTCTCTTTTTTATTTTTATTTTTTTTTTGAGACAGAGTCTCACTCTGTTGCCCAGGCTGGAGTGCAGTGGCCTGATCTGTGCTCACTGCAACTTCTGTCTCCCATGTTCAAGCGATTCTCGTGCCTCAGCCTCCCAAGTAGCTGGGATTACTGGTGCCCACTACCACATTGAGCTACTTTTTTTGTATTTTCAGTAGAGATAGGGGTATCACCATGTTGGCCAGGCTGGTCTGAAACTCCTGACCTCGGGGTGATCCACCTGCCTTGGCCTGCCAAAGTGTTGGATTACAGGCATGAGCCACCGTGCCTGGCCTGTTTTTTATTTTCTAGAGATGGAGTCTCATTATATTCCCCAGGCTGGTCTCAAACTGCTGGCCTCAAGCAATCCTCCTGCCTCAGCTTCTTAAAGTGCTGGGATTACAGGCGTGAGCCACCGTGCCCAGCCTTAGGCTGCTTTTTGGGGTCCCTCAGCTGAGATGCAAGTGGGGCACCTGTAACTGAGACTCCATCTGCCCTGGGCAGCTTTTCTTTTTCCTTTTTTTATTCTTTATCTAATCCAGTATGACTGGTAGTTCCTGGGCAGCTTTTCTGAGCCTTGGGGTACCAGCCTGCCGTGAATCTGAGGCTTCTGTTGTCCCCTGCTTTCAATCTGTAAGTAATAAACCTGCTTCATGTAACTTGTGTGTGTGTGTGTGTATTCTGTTTAACTTGACTCAGACAGGTTGAAACCAGTGCACAGTGGACCTACTTCTCAATTCCTTTGTAGGCAATCTATTGCTTTTGGAAATGTTTAGAGTTTTAATTGAATTTCATCTTCTTCCACTTCAATATAATGAGTCTAAATGTGTTTTTTCCTCAGTTACCCTATTTAGCATTCTATGAGCCCTTTCTATCTGAGACCTTTTTCTCTAATTCTCAGAAGCGTTTCCACGTTATTACTTCAATTATTTCCTCCTCTCTGTTTTTCTTTTTTTAATCCCCTCTCTGGGGAACCCTATTATCCTGATATGAACACTCTACTTCTATTCTCCATAGCATGTAGCTCTTTTAAAACTATTCTCTTTATTCTCTACTTCTGCCTTCTGGAAGGGTTTCTCAGTCTGATCATTTAGCTCATCCATTTATTCTCCAGTTGTAGCCATCTTTTATTTTTCCCAATTATTATGCTCTTTATTTTATTTTATTTTTTATTTTTTGAGATGAATTCTCATTCTGTCACCCAGGCTGGAGTGCAGTGGCACGATCTTGGCCCATTGCAACCTCTCCTGGGTTCAAGCATTTCTCCTGCCTCAGCCTCCTGAGTAGCTGGGACTACAGGTGCACACCACCACACCCAGCTAATTTTTGTATTCTTAGTGGAGGCGGGGTTTCACAATGTTGGTCAGGATTGTCTCGATCTCCTGACCTCGTGATCTGCCCGCCTGGGCCTCCCAAAGTGCTGGGATTACAGGCGTGAGCCACCCCGCCCGGCCAGTTCTCTTTTTTATGACTTCTTGTTTTTATTTTTACCACTAATCTCTCCTTTATCTTTTTGAGGATATTTATTACCTTAATTTAACTTTTTGGTCCACCAATTTCAATAACTTTGCTTCAGATGATTCGTGTTGGTCTTTTTGGGGGGTATTTTGTTACAGTTTCTGTACATCTCAGGTTCTGGTGATTTTGGCTTGTGAGCCTGGGTTTCCTGGGCTGGAGTGGGGGTTGTTCTCAGCTACTGCAAGGGAGGTATTGGGGAGAATCCTCAGTGTGGACAGCCAAAGGCACCGGAGAACTAGTGTCACCATTTTGTTTGCTGTCATTCCACCGGGCAACATCCTGGATGGGAATTTGCCTTTAAGCTTTAATTTAAAAAGCAGCTCTGGGGGCCGGGCGCGGTGGCTCAAGCCTGTAATCCCAGCACTTTGGGAGGCCGAGACGGGCGGATCACAAGGTCAGGAGATCGAGACCATCCTGGCTAACACGGCGAAACCCCGTCTCTACTAAAAACACAAAAAAAATTAGCCGGGCGAGGTGGTGGCGCCTGTGGTCCCAGCTACTCGGGAGGCTGAGGCAGGAGAATAGCGGGAACCCGGGAGGCGGAGCTTGCAGTGAGCTGAGATCTGGCCACTGCACTCCAGCCTGGGCGACAGAGCGAGACTCCGTCTCAAAAAAAAAAAAAAAAAAAAAAAAAAAGCAGCTCTGGGAAAAGGCAGTCTCCCTGGATTTAAACCTCCAGCTCTGTGGACTTGCAGTGGGAGGAAGCTTGTTGCCTCAGGTCAGCCCCTGACTAACTTGCATCAGCTTTTTATCCTGATAGGCCTTGTGCATTGCCCTGCTTGTTTCTTCTATGGAGGCAATTGTATCATATCTTTGTTTTTTCCAATCCTTAGACCTTAAAAAAATGTTTTCCTTACTGTAATGGTCAGAACCTTCAAATTAATGTTGAATAAAGTGATAATAGCAAGAATCCTTTCTTTGTGTTTGACTTTAACAGGAACACTTTCAAAGCATTTACTGTTCATTCATTTACTGTTAAGAATAAGATTGCAGGCTGGGTGTGGTGGCTCACTGCTATCATTCCAGCACTTTGGGAAGCCAGGTAGGTGGATCCTTTGAGCTCAGGAGTTCAAGACCAGTGAGGGCAACATGGTGAAACCCAATTAAAAAAAAAAAAAAGAGTAAGATTGCAGTAGGTTTTTGCTAGATGTCTTTTTTTTTTTTTTTTTTTTTTGCTAGATGGTCAAGATGTTCCTTTCTATTCCTAGATTATTAAGCATTATTATTATAAATGGGTATTAAATTTATTCTAGCATCATATGGTTTTAATTTTTAATCTCTTAATGTGGTGACTTATATTAATGTATTTTCTAATGTTAAAGTCATCCCTGCAATCATGGCATAAACCCAACTTAGTCATAATTTTTCTTAAGTATAATACTTGATTCCATTTATTAGCAGTTTATTTAGGATTTTGCATCTATAATCATAACTGAGATTGGCTCTCAATTTTCCTTTCTCATGCGATACATTTCTGGTGCTGGTATGTAGGATGATCTACTTCGTACATGGATTTGGCTGTATGTAATGGATACCAAAAACAGTGGTGATGTGAATGAGAGGCAGATTTTTTTTTCTGTCCTGTATTATCTGGAGGTTGGTGGTCCAGGGCTGGTTTGGTGGTTCTGCTTAACCACCCCTAGTTCATACGGTCCAAATAGCTCATCTACTTTATTTTTTTTATTTTTTTAATTTTTTAATTTTTTTTTTTTTGAGACGGAGTCTCGCTCTGTCGCCCAGGCTGGAGTGCAGTGGCCAGATCTCAGCTCACTGCAAGCTCTGCCTCCCGGGTTTACGCCATTCTCCTGCCTCAGCCTCCCGAGTAGCTGGGACCACAGGCGCCGCCACCTCGCCCGGCTAATTTTTTGTGTTTTTAGTAGAGACGGGGTTTCACCGTGTTAGCCAGGATGGTCTCGATCTCCTGACCTCGTGATCCGCCCGTCTCGGCCTCCCAAAGTGCTGGGATTACAGGCTTGAGCCACCGCGCCCGGCAGCTCATCTACTTTATAAGTGGCAGGGTGAAGAAAGGACATGCCTCTGACTTTTGAGCATGAATCAAAAGTTGCATACACTGTTTCTACTTCTCTTGGCCAGAACTTAGTCATATGGCTACACCCAGCAGCAAGGAAGTGTGACCTTTATTTGAATTTAAAAGCAAAGGTTCTTTTGCTGTGAAAGACAAGGGGAGAATAGGTAATAGGACAACTAACAGTCTCTACCATAAAGGTTATTTTATATCTGCCATATAAAGTCAGTTGGGCAGTATTTCCTTTTTCTATTTTCTGGAAATTTAAGTTTGTATGATATTTCTTTTTTCTTATTTGGTAAACTTGTCTATGAAAACCATCAATTTTATCTTTGTTAGGTAGATTTATACTACTAATCAATTTCTTTAATGATTATAGGTCTTCAGATTTTCTCCTTCTTAGTCAATGTTGGTCAGTTTTACGTATATAATTTACATATATATAAAATTTTCATATATATATAATTTTTTTTCCTGCAAAGTTGCCTATTTTATCTAATTTAAAAAATGTCAACCTCAGCTTTAGCTGGGGGAATCCTGGTTAATCTGGTTTAAGAGTATAAGTCTTCAAAGTAATTTTGCTTTTGCTTTTCCCAAGTGCCCCAAGGCCAAAATCAGTTTAGCATTACTTTTTATGCTGATTTCTTGGCTTGGGGGTTTTCTGAACCATGCCAGCCATGTAAACTAAAATCCCAATCTGCATGAAGACAGGCCCAAGGTTAAAATTTCTCCAAGAAAACTTCCTCCATCCAAAGCCCAGGCGAAGACAAACAAGCTTCCTTGAAATCTCATTTTGTTCATGAGAGGTTTTTCTTTCAGACCATTCTTTCAAGGTCTTTGGGGGACCTTGCTTCATGTAAGGTGGCTTTCAGATTCCCAGATACTTGCAGATATGAGGACCCATCTCTTCATGATTGGTCCTTGGAAACCAAAGCCTCTTGTATTCTGAGATTAGAAACCCTCCCTTCCCAAGAGCTGTAGCATTAACTCGCGCTTAATTGGTTTTTAGTTTCCCCTTCGCTTTGGGCCTAGAAGGGTTTTCTTTACTTTAATATGAACTTAGCTATGAAATAAAAGAAAAAAAGCACTGTCATGTTTTAACCAGATAGATTCTATCGCAGAAGCCCCTGCTGAAAATTAAAAAAAAAAAAAAAAAGAAAGAAAGAAAAGAAAAATAACTGATAGAAATGGAAGTCTAGCTATTTTTCCTTAATACAATAACTTCATCACAATATGTCTTGGCTTTGATAAGTCTGGATCATTTTCTTTTCTTAGGACATGATGTGCCTGACTGGGGACAGTGGCTCACACCTATAATCCCAGCACTTTGAGAGGTCAAGGTGGGTGGTGCACTTGAGCCGGGAATTCGAGGCCAGCCTGGGCAACATGATGAAACTCTGTCTCTACAAAAAAAATATACAAAAATTAGCCGGGCATGGTGGCTCACTCCTGTAATCCAGCACTTTGGGAGGCCGAGATGAGCGGATCACCTGAGGTCAGGAGTTTGAGACCAGCCTGGTCAACATGGTGAAACCCCAACTCTATTAAAAATACAAAAATTAGGTGGGTGTAGTGGTGCGTGCCTGTGATCCCAGCTACTTGGGAGGCTGAGGCAGAAGAATTGCTTGAACTGGGCAGGTGGAGATTGCCATGAGCCGAGATCAAGCCACTGCACTCCAGCCTGGGTGACAGAGTGAGACTCTGTCTCAAAAAAGAAAAAAAAAAAAAAAATGACCTTCTCAGTTGTAGAAGCCAGGAAATAGAAAAAAGAAAAAAAAACCTATGGCCTTCAACTTTGAAATGTTTTACTTTTTCCCTTTTATTTCTTTTCTAAAATCTGCCAATTTTCCCTTCTTCACCTTCTTTTGCTATATAATCTTTTCTCTGAAGCTTTGTATTTCATTTTAAAAATTATTTTTAAGGTGGGGTGCGGTGGCTCATGCCTGTAATCACAGCACTTTTGGAAGCTGAGGAGGAAGGATTGCTCAAATCTAGGAGTTTCTTAAAAAATTATTCTTTAAAGAAGAAGTCATGTTATATGAGTTTTTTTTTCCTTTAGATTATGGAGAAATATTTGTCAGAATTCTTCCTGAGTTTATTTGGGTATATTGATGGTTATACTTCATTTTTTGCTGCTTATGTTTCTTTACTCCATTTATCTCTCTCTTATTTTTTTTAAAGACAGGGTCTTGCTCTGTGGCCCAGGCTGGAGTGCAGTGGTACAGTCATGGCTCCCTGCATCCTTGACCTCCCGAGCTCCAGCCATCCTCCTGCTTTGGTCTCCCAAAGTGCTGGGATTACAGGCATGAGCCACCACACCTGCCCCATTTCTCTCATTTTTAAAAGAGCATTTAAAAGCCAAGTTCCCAAGTTAATTCCTTTCTAATTGTTATTCACTTTGAATGGGGCTAGTTATCAGCTGAAGGATGGTGTGGTAGAGTGGAGTGGAAGTGTAGTGGGCTTTCGTGGTACTTGGCAGTGGGGGATGGGGAACACATGTTTTCTTCATTTTGGGTTTTTGGCAGATAGGGTTGCTTCACAGCAAAACTTTTCTTTTTCTTTATTTCTTTCTTTCTTTTTTTTTTTTTTTGAGACAGAGTGTCCCTCTGTCACCCAGATTTTAATTTGCATTTCTCTGATGATTAGTAATGTTGAGCATTTTTCATGGTTTTTGGTTGCTAGCATGTCGTCTTTTGAAAAATATCTGTCCGTGTCCTTTGCTCACTTTTTAATGAGCTGATTTTTTTCCTTAAGTTGTTTGAGTTCCTTGTAGATTCTGGATATTAGCTCTTTGTCAGATGCATAGGTTGCCAACATTTTCTTCCATTCTGTAGGTTGTCTGTTTACTCTGTTGATTATTTCTTTTGCTGTGAAGAAACGTTTTAGTTTAATTAAGTCCCATTTATCTTTTTTTGTTTTTGTTGCATTTGCTTTTGAGGACTTAGTCATAAATGCTAATTTAGGCCAATTTCCAGGAGAGTTTTTTCCTAGGTTTTCTTCAAAGATTTTTATAGTTTGAGATCTCACATTTAAGATGTGAGTTAATGTTTGTATACAGTGAGATATGTGGGTCTAGTTTCATTCTTCTGCCTGTGACTATCCAATTTTCTCAGAACCATTTATTCAATTGAGTGTCCTTTCCCTGGTGTATATTTTTGTCAACTTTGTCAAAGATCAGTTGAGTAGCTATGTGGCTTTATTTCTGGGTTCTCTATTCTGTTCCTTTGATCTATGTATCTGTTTTTATACCAGTACCATGCTAATTTGGTTACTATAGTCTTGTAGTATAACTTGAAGTCAGGTAATATGATACCTCCAGCTTTATTCTTTTTACTTAGAATTGCTTTGGCCATTTGGGTTCTTTCTTAGTTCCATATGAATTATAGAATAGTTTTTTTTTTTTTTTTTTTTTTTTTTTTTGAGACGGAGTCTCGCTCTGCCGCCCAGGCTGGAGTGCAGTGGCCGGATCTCAGCTCACTGCAAGCTCCGCCTCCCGGGTTCACGCCATTCTCCTGCCTCAGCCTCCCAAGTAGCTGGGACTACAGGCGCCCGCCACCTCGCCCGGCTAGTTTTTTGTATTTTTTAGTAGAGACGGGGTTTCACCGTGTTAGCCAGGATGGTCTCGATCTCCTGACCTCGTGATCCGCCCGTCTCGGCCTCCCAAAGTGCTGGGATTACAGGCTTGAGCCACCGCGCCCGGCCGAATTATAGAATAGTTTTTTCAAATTCTGTGAAAAATGATGTTTGTAATTTGATAGGAACTGTGTTGAATATGTAGATTGCTTTGGGCAGTATGGTCATTTTAATGACATTGATCCTTCAAATCCATGAGCATGGGATGTCTTTTCATTTGTTTGTGCCATTTACAATTTTTTCTTTTTTTCTTGAGATGGAGTCTCACTCTGTTGCCCAGGCTGGAGTGCAGTGGCACGATCTCGGCTCACTGTAAGCTCCGCCTTCCGGGTTCATGCCATTCTCCTGCCTCAGCCTCCCTAGTAGCTGGGACTACAGGCGCCTGCCACCACGCCCGGCTAATTTTTTGTACTTTTTTTTTGTTTGTTTGTTTAGTAGAGATGGGGTCTCACCATGTTGGCCAGGATGGACAGCAAAACTTTCCTTTCTTTTTTTTCCAATCAGCTTCCCCAGGTTGAATCACAGCAAAACTTGGTGGAATGTGGTCTGACACTCTCTGTCTCCTCTCCTGCTTTATCCCAGTTCACCTCTGGTGGTGTTCCTGACAAGGCAATAGGAATGTCACGCCAGCATGGTTTCTTCTTAAGCTCCCCCTTCCTTGCTGTCTTGGAGTGTCAAAGTCGGTCTCCTCAGGGAGACCTCTCCCTTAGCCTCTTCTCAACCTCAAATAGGTAGGTTCCTTTCACAGGGCTCTCCACCAAGGGCTTGGTGGCATGTTCTGCTGTCATTGAATGTCCTTGCTTAGCTCCCTGCAGAAATGCATTCGGCAGATGCCTTTTGTGATTTGTAGCTTAGGGTTGTATCAGTTTCATTAAACATGGCTTTTTACCCTTTCTCTATTTGTTCTGTTTGATTGTTCTTAGTGATGTCCCAAGGTTGAAGAAATAATCTAATCTGCCATCCTTTGTTGGGAATTCCCTAGAATCATCTTTAAGACCTAAATCAGATAATGTCATTCCATCATTTGAATGGAATGACATTCCACTGGCCTCTCGTTGGAGTTAGGAAAAAACCATAATTCCTTACATTGCCCTACAAGGCTCTGCATGATTTGACCCCTGCTCATCTCTCCAATTCCACCCTGTGCCATTCTCTCTCTATCTCTTTCCATCCATGCTCCAGCCACACTGGTCTTCTTTTACTTTCTGTATGTACCAAACTCTTTACCATCCCAGGGCCGCTGCCTGCAATGCTCATGGGCTCTGCTCCCTGCATGGGTAACTCCTCATCCTTCAGTCTCAGATGAAAGCCTTCCTCCTTAGCAAGCCCCTTTCCTGACTGTACCCAGGTGGGTGCCTGGGGCCCCCCATGGTTCTCCATCATTACACCTATTTGTCTGTATTCATAGCATTTACTACTACTTGTAATTATATATTTTTCCCCTTTCTTCTCCCAGTTCATTATATGCTCCACCAGGGCGGGAAATATGTCTGTTTTATTCACCAATCTCTCTGCAGGGTCTATCTAGTCCAATGTCAGTTCTTAATAACCATTTGTCAAGTACATGAATAGAGAATAAATTAGAGAGTTTTATCCTTGAGAGCCGTGTTGAAGAGTTTATTTTATTTTTTTTTATTTTTTTATTTTTTTTTTTTTGAGACAGAGTCTTGCTCTGTCACCCAGGCTGGAGTGCTGTGGCCGGGTCTCAGCTCACTGCAAGCTCCGCCTCCCGGGTTCCCGCCATTCTCCTGCCTCAGCCTCCCGAGTAGCTGGGACTACAGGCGCCCGCCACCTCGCCCGGCTAGTTTTTTGTATGTGTTTAGTAGAGACAGGGTTTCACCGTGTTAGCCAGGATGGTCTCGATCTCCTGACCTCGTGATCCGCCCGTCTCGGCCTCCCAAAGTGCTGGGATTACAGGCTTGAGCCACCGCGCCCGGCCGAAGAGTTTAAATGATGTGATGGTCCGTGAAGAGACCCAAAAGGTTTTTGAGCAAGTGAGTGACAGAACTAAGAGCTATAATCACAATGGATGAAGAAGGGAGAGACTCGAGTCCAAGGAGAGGCTAGCCAGGATGTTGCCAAGAGGTGGCTGTCCCAGGACAGGCTGGTGTGAGGCAGTAGCTACAGGGACAGACAGAACAGGCTGGCCAGGTGAGCTTCCAAGGAAAACCCAGCAGCACTTGGTGTGTGCTCAGTGGCTGCTTGGCTGGATCTGGGTTTCTATAGAGCAAGGCAGAGATGATACACATTGGGGCTTGGATGACGGGATGGAGCTGGGGTATGGGGGAGCAGTGAACTCACTGGCAGAGCCCGGGGTTAGAAGGGCGGAGCTGGTGGAGTGGAGATTCAGAAGCTTTTTAGGAGCTGTGTAATCCAAGGGGTGTGGCCAGGCGTGGTGCTGAGTGCCTATAATCTTAGCTATTGTGTGCCAACGGAGGACTTGGGGGAGTTGGGGTGGGAGGATCACTTGAGCCCAGGAGTTCAAGACCAGCCTGCGCAACATAGCAAGAGCCATCTCTATTAAAATAAATAAATAAACTGAGGGGTGGTGATGCTGTGAGAAAGAGGAAGAAAGAAAAAGGAGACAGAGGGAAGCAAGCAAGAGAGAAAAGCTTAGAGGACCAACGTTAGCTCCACCAGCTGGGGTAGAGGGAGGAAGAGGACCTGGGGAAGGGGCTGGAGAAGAAACTCTGGGTGAAGGAATGGCAGAGTCAGGGTGATTGAGGAGTGGTACTCTGCAGCCATGCCAATCTGAGTTCAAATCCCAGCTCTGCACTTAATTCCTTGAGCTTCCATTTCCTGATCTATTAATCACAGACATTGCCCACATTATAGAATGGTTGAGAGGAGTAAATTAGATAATAAATGTACAGTACTTAGTGTAATGCCTACACAGTATAAACACTCAGCAAATTTTAGTTTCTTCATGCCTACCTGTCTGTCTGCCTTCTCTTTTTCCCTTCTTCTTTTCTTTTTTATTCTTTTTTGAGGTAGGGTCTCCCCCTGTCACCAAGGCTGGAGTGCAGTGGTGTGATCTCAGCTCACTGCAACCTCTGCTCCCTGGGCTCAAGTGATCCTCCACCTCAGCCTCCCGTGTAGCTGGAACCACAGGTGCATACTATGAAGCCTGGCTAATCTTTGGGTTTTTTATGGAGATAGGGTTTCACTTTGTTGCCCAGGATGGTATTGAACTCCTGGGCTCAAGCAATCTGCCTGCACTAGCCTCCCAAAGTGTTTGGATTACAGGCACGAGCCCCTGCATCTGGCCCACCCGCCCTTCTTTCCCTCCCTCTCTTTCTTCCTCTCTTTCTTCTTTTCTCTTTCTTTCTTTCTTTCTCTCTCTCTTTCTTTCTTTCTTTCTTTTTCTTTCTTTTCTTTCTTTCTTTTTCTTTCTCTCTCTCTTTTCCTTCCTTCCTTCCTTCCTTCCTTCCTTCCTTCCTTCCTTCCTTCCTTCCTTCCTTCCTTCCCTTCTTTGTCTCTCTCCCTCCCTCCCTCCCTTCCTCTTTCCTCTCTTCTTTTCTTTCTTTTTTTGACAGGGTCTTTTTCTGTTGCCCAGGCTGGAAAGCAGTGGTGCAATTATGCCTCACCGCAGCCTTGATTTCTTGGACTCAAGTGATCCTCCTGACTCAGCCTCCTGAGTAGCTTGGACTATGGACATGAGCCACCATGCCCAGCTAATTTTTATATATAGATATCGTTTAAAAATTTTAATTTTCATTTTTATATATAAAGGTGGGCTCTTACTATGTTGCCCAGGCTGGTCTGGAATTCCTAACTTCAAGCAATCCTCCTGCTTCGACCTCCCAAAGTGCTAAGATTACAGGTGTGCGCCTCTGCTCCTGACCTCTTCTTTCCTTCTTAGGAACAGATATTTATCTAGCCAGAAGCCAGAAGCTGGGCAGGTTCAGAAGGTCATTCTTTTTTTTTTTTTTTTTTTTTTTGAGACGGAGTCTGGCTCTGTTGCCCAGGCTGGAGTGCAGTGGCCGGATCTCAGCTCACTGTAAGCCCCGCCTCCCGGGTTCACGCAATTCTCCTGCCTCAGCCTCCCGAGTAGCTGGGAGTACAGGCGCCCGCCACCTCGCCTGGCTAGTTTTTTTTTTTTTTGTATTTTAGTAGAGACGGGGTTTCACCGTGTTAGCCAGGATGGTCTTGATCTCCTGAACTCGTGATCCGCCCGTCTCGGCCTCCCAAAGTGCTGGGATTACAGGCTTGAGCCACCGCGCCCGGCCCAGAAGGTCATTCTTTATCACTTCACTGAGGGATGCTTTTGTTCTGAGAGACTAATTATTGTGCATCTTTATGACCGCAAAATAAACACAAACATTCCAGGAATTAGCTCAATTTCTTCCCAGAATTAAAGTCGCTTTGAGAATCCAAATGCAAACCAGAGGCTGGTTGGTGAATGGAGAGCCCGGAGGTGGATGAGCTTAAAAGATTGCTTGAGTAAGCCTGGTTGATGACGTGTGTGTCTATCCCCCTGTAGGGAGCCAGTTTCTTATTTTGAAATGGGGGGAAGCATTGAACTGGATCAAGCAAGCTGTCATCAAAGTCCATTATTTTTGAAGCTAGACTTAGATGTTTTACCAATTATAATGAGAAAAGTATGGCCATTTCCAAACTAGGAGAAATAATGTAGCAAATTAACAGATTATTCTCAACTTTAAGGTTTTCTTTACTATTTTTCCTTAAACTAACACCTGATACTTGCAGATGACAAAAAGTGGGCTCAAAGGATAAATAAATATTGATAGGGAAACCAGGAGTAGATCATGATCCCTGTATTTTAGTGGACGTGGGGTTTGGTCATGGTTCTATGTTGCTGATACATCAGATGGCCCCATCTTGGCCATGACACTGGCTCTAAGTATATGTCAGTTTTCTTCTTCTTCTCCTCCTCCTCCTACTCCTTCTTCTTCTTCCTCCTCTTCCTCTTCCTCTTCTCCTTCTCCTCCTCCTCCTCCTTCTTCTCCTTCTTCCTCTCCCCCTTCCCCTTCCCCTTCCCCTTCTCCTCCTTCTCCTTCTTCTTCTTTTTTTTTGAGCAGGAGTCTTGCTGTGTTGCCCAGGCTGGAGTGCAGTGGCATGATCTCTGCTCACTGCAACCTTCCTCTCCCGGGTTCAAGTGATTCTCTTGCCTCAGCCTCCCGAGTAGCTGGGATTACAGGAGTGCACCACCACACCAGCTAATTTTTGTATTTTTAGTAGAGTTGGGATTTCACCATGTTGGCCAGACTAGTCTCAAACTCCCGACCTTGTGATCTACCCACTTAGCCTCCCAAAGTGCTGGGATTACAGGTGTGAGCCACCATGCCAGACCCATAGTTTCTTCTTCTATTGCTACATGTAACAACACTCACTGAGTCCTCCCTATACTTTACATACATACAAATGTGTTATCTCATTTGATATGTGAAGTGGGCAATAGTATTCCCATGTTACAGAAGAGGAAACTGATGCTCAGGAAAAGGTTAAGTAATGTTTGTAAGGTTACATGGTGAGTGTAGTAACTGAGGTAACTTGCTTTCTTTTTTTATAAGAGACCCTTGACCACACTGGCTAATCATAGTACCCCGTCTCCCTGGCAACAGAAATTGGCCCATGGCTAAGTACATGAGCCAAGCAGGGCCAATCAGGGCTCTTCTCTGGATTAACATATAGATAATTGGTTTACAAAGCTGGAGCAGTCTGTGGCCACGTTCCTCATTATTTGGAGAGGCTCTGCTATGCTACACTAAGGGCGACACCCACATGCAAAAAGACACAAACAGCATGAGAGAAGAACGGATGGATGGATGGTGTTGAGTTCCTCATTCTGGTCCCCAAGGCAGTGGTTTATTGATCCTGTGAATTATCACAGTGACCTTAATGCGATGTGACACAATACACTACCTTTTTACTTTGGTGAGTTTGAATTAAACTTCTGTCTCTTTTAGCTGAAAGACCTTGATTGACAGAATTAGAATATGGTGGAGTCAAGATTCAAATCCAGAATCCAAAGTCTTAATTCCTTTGCAATAACCCCATTTCCTAGTATTACACATTGATCTCCAAAAACGTCTTTCTTTAAACCACTTCCTCATGAGCAACACACTATAATATTAAAAATCACCGCTTACTCTCCTGAGTCACCTTTCTTTTTCTGAAGCTGCCCTTAGTCCCTTTCTAAGATTTAGAAAGTAACTTGATTTATCAGAACACAGAATGCATCTCTCAGGTTGGGTGTTTCTGGGAAGATTGTGAATCACCCTGATTTATGTTGATGCCTGTTAGCGCTAGTTTCGGTTTTACCAAGTGACATTGTTCCTTCTTGGTCGTCTATGCTGGCAAATAGTGGAACTTGGCTTCAGACTCAAGCCTGCCTTATACTCAGGCCTATGCCCTTGCCAGGACAGCAGCGGCCTCTGGCTGTGGGAGACCACGAGGGGCTAGCAGGCCAGGGTGGAAATATCCCGCATTCTTTTTTTTTTTTTTTTTTGAGACAGAGTCTGGCTCTGTCGCCCAGGCTGGAGTGCAGTGGCGCGATCTCGGCTCACTGCAAGCTCCGCCTCCCGGGTTTACACCATTCTCCTGCCTCAGCCTCCCGAGTAGCTGGGACTACAGGCGCCCAGAACCGCGCCCGGCTAATTTTTTGTATTTTTAGTAGAGACGGGGTTTCACCGTGGTCTCGATCTCCTGACCTTGTGATCCGCCCGCCTCGGCCTCCCAAAGTGCTGGGATTACAGGCGTGAGCCACCGCGCCCGGCCATATCCCGCATTCTTGAGCCAGGTGTCAGGCGTCAGAATTCAGGAACTATGATACGCTGACATTATTATCATTCTTGTTTTGTATGGCCCACTCTGTTGACCAGGCTAGTTTCACACTTGGCCTCAAGCAGTTCTCCTGCTTCAGCTTTCTAGTGCTGGGATTACAGGCATGAGCCACCATGCTCATCCTGATACACTGACTTTATGTAAGGAGTTGTATATTGGGGAGGCAAGTCTCAGCGGGACCTGAGGCCCAGCAGGAAATAGTACAGAGTGGCTGGCTCTTTCTGGCCTGCTTTCGTTAGGGCACGAATGATGGTGGAGGTGGCGGGAGGTTGGGGGCACAAGGAGTAGTTTCTTCCTGACCAGATCCCCCTGAGGAATGGCCCTGGGTAACAGTGTAGACAAAAACAGAGTGGCCAAGGCGGAGGCCTGAGTATTAGGGTTTTTGAGGGTGCTAATTGTTCACATCTTTTCTTTTTTTTTTTTTTGAGACGGAGTCTTACTCTGTTGCCCAGGCTGGAGTGCAGTGGCCAGATCTCAGCTCACTGCAAGCTCCGCCTCCCGGGTTCAGGCCATTCTCCTGCCTCAGCCTCCCGAGTAGCTGGGACCACAGGCGCCCGCCACCTCGCCCGGCTAGTTTTTTTGTATTTTTAGTAGAGATGGGGTTTCACCGTGTTAGCCAGGATGGTCTCGATCTCCTGACCTCATGATCTGCCCGTCTCGGCCTCCCAAAGTGCTGGGATTACAGGCTTGAGCCACCGCGCCAGCCCTGTTCACATCTTCCCTTCCCTTCCCTTCCCTTCCCTTCCCTTCCCTTCCCTTCCCTCCCCTTCCCTGCCCTGCCCTTCCCTGCCCTTCCCTGCCCTCCCCTCCCCTCCCCTCGCCTCCCCCTTCCCCTCCCCTCCCCTCGCCTCCCCCTTCCCCTTCCCCTCCCCTTCCCCTTCCCCTCCCCCACCCCACCCCTCCCTTTCCCTCCCCTCCCTCCCTTCCTTCCTTCCTTCCTTCCTTCCTTCCAGATGGGGTTTCACTCTTGTTGCCTACGCTGGAGTGCAATGGTGCCATCTCAGCTCGCCGCAACCTTCACCTCCCAAGTTCAAGCGACTCTCCTGCCTCAGCCTCCCGAGTAGCTGGGATTATAGGCATGTACCACCACACCCAGCTAATTTTGTATTTTTAGTAGAGATGGGGTTTCTCCATGTTGGTCAGGCTAGTCTTGAACTCACAACTTCAGGTGATCCACCCGCCTTGGCCTCCCAAAATGTTGGGATTACAGGCGTGAGCCACTGCACCCAGCCACATCCTTCTTTCTTTTGAGTTCTGGGAAAAAGTACTGAAGCAGGGCTCCAAGTCTCAGCTGTGAACCAGTGAATGTAATTTGGAGCTGAGGCCGGAAAGATATTTCTATTCCTCTCCCGTTGCTTCTTGAAAGAACCTTCCTTGTAGCTCATCCTAGACAGCAACTGCCCAGCTGCCAACCCGGGCGGTGGTGGGGCCATCAGCGCAGGTGGAGAGCACAGGATGCAGGGCATGTCTTCCCGGGACCAGACTGACTGGGAAGACGAAGCTGCAGTGAGAAGGGGCAGAGCTGAGGCTGCTCAGAGCCTATCCCTCAGTCACACCTCTTCCTTTGGGAGAGGGAGAGAGTGGTGGAGAGAGGAGTGGGTGGCTCCTCCCTGCTGAAGAACTCTTTTGAGAGTAGGGTGTTAGATTGCTCCCTCCCCAAAACACTGGTATTGGCAAGAGGAGTTTCCGGTGACATAGGAGAAAGTTGGTTCCGTAGAATGGCAGCAAGTCAGTTTTCAGGAGGTTCTGGGGGTGGAGGTGGAGGATTTAGAGCATACCTGGAAAAGTGGTTTTGAAGGGAGGAGAGAGGGTGGTGGTTACGAGGGGCAGCACTTGTGCCTCTGTGTCAGGCACTGGGGATATGGAGCACTGACAATACTCAGTGCCTGTTTCTCAGGAGCCCAGTCTAGTGGGAGAGACACATATATAGTCACAAACGTAAGAAATAATGGGGGCCGGGCATGGTGGCTCAGGCCTGTAATCTCAGGACTTTGGGAGGCCAAGGCAGGCGAATCACCTGAGGTTCGGGAGTTCGAGACCAGCCTGACCAACATGGAGAAACCCGTCTCCACTAAAAATACAAAATTAGCTGAGTGTAGTGGCGCATGCCTGTAATCCCAGTTACTTGGGAAGCTGAGGCAGGAGAATCACTTGAACCTGGGAGGTGGAGGTTACGGTAAACTGAGATCATGCCACTGCACTCCAGCCTGGGTGACAGAGCGAGACTCCATCTAAAAAAAAAAAAAAGAGATAGAGCGATGAGGAAGGGGCTGCAGGAGGAACACTAGCTGTGTGTGGGCATGTGTGTGTGCACACTCTTCTGCTCTAGCAGGTGGGAGGCTGGGAAGTAGATTCCAGGGGCGATGATCTTTGAGCTGAGTTTAAAGGGTGATTAGGATTGACAGGTGGATCCCCTGAGGAAGGGCTTTTCAAGGGCATAGGCAGGTGCTTGGAAACACAGAAGGGCGCGGCATGCACATCAGTGTAGTTGCTGTGCCAGCAAAAGCATGCCATGCCAGAAGGCCTTCTTCTGAAAGTTATGGGGGTTCACTAAGCATTTGAATCTGGGGTGACATGCTCAGATTTGAATTTTAGGAAGGTTACTCTGGTGGGAGAGCTGAGAAGGGGTTGGAGTTGGGGGGCAAGGATGGAGGTGGGAGGGGAGTTGAGATGTGTTTGCTGTAGTCCAGGAGCAAGATGATGCTGAGGGATCTAAGGCAGAGTGGACAAAGCTGGGGGGTATTTAGAAGGTAGAAACAATAGGTCGACTGACCAACATCTGGAGGGCAGAGAGGGGGAAGCAGGAGGCTAGAGGACAGGAGGACAGCCACATTTCTGGTTTGGGTGATTGGGTGGATGGTGTCGTTATTTGTGGCAAAGGGGAAGCCAAGAGGAGGTGAGGCATTGAGAAACTGTTCTTTTAAGCGTATTTGGTTGTATTATTATTTTTTTGAGACAGGATCTCACTCTGTTACCCAGGCTAGGGTGCAGTGATGTAATCTCAGCTCACTGCAACCTCCACCTCCTGGGTTCAAGAGACTCTTGTGCTTCAGCCTCCTGAGTAGGTGGGATTACAGGTGCGCGCCACCATACCCGGCTAAATTTTGCATTTTTAGTAGAGATGAGACTTTGTCATGTTGGGCAGGCTGATCTCGAACTCTTGGCCTCAGGTGATCCGCCTGCCTCAGCCTCCCAAAGTGCTGGGATTACAGGTGGGAGCCACCACGCCCAGTCTCTTTTATATTTGTATTTAATCCAGGCTAGGCTGGGTATGGTGGCTCACGTTGGTATCCCAGCACTTTGGGAGGCCGAGGCAGGAGGACTGCTTGAGCTCAGGAGTTCAAGACCAGTCTGGGCAACATGGCAAAACTCCGTCACCACAAAAAATGCAAAAAATAGCTGGGCACAGCGGCGTGCACCTATAGCCCCAACAACTGAGGAGGTTAATGTGGGAGGATCACATGAGGCTGCAGTGAGCTGTGATGGTGCCACTGTACTCCAGCCTTGGCGACAGAGTGAGACTGTGCCTCAAATAAGTAAGTAAATAAACAAAAATTAAAAAGAATCTAGTCCACAGGGCATTTGAAGGCCAGAGGAAAAGATGCCAGAATCAGAGATGGGGAGAAGCTGGGCTTCTGGCAGCTGCTGAGGTTGAGAAATGAGACAGATAGGCTGGGTGTGGCGGTGGAGAGAGGGTGGGCAGAGAGACTGAGGCTGGTCTGAATGGAAATGAAATGTTAGGGCTCTCAGGGTTATCAGGGGATGATTGGAGCTTCTAGAAAAGGTTTAACATTGTGACCACCTGTGTTCGTCATGCCTCGCCACCCCTTAGTAATTATGTGAATTTGGGCAGACTTTGAGTCTCAGTGATCTCCTCTGTGAAGTGGGGTCAGCTTATTCCAACTCCTGGGATTGTTGTGTGAATTAAATGGGGTAATGTACAGACAGCACCTGATGCACAGCAGGTGCTTCGAAATTTCAGTTCTGCACCCCTCCAGCAAAGGATATGCACACACCCATTGTGAGTGACAAATCCAGGATGACCTGAACCCAATGTGATAACGTGGATCCTCGCATGCTGGTCATGCTGTCGGGAGACACTTATGGATTCGATTAGTAAAACGGGAAATAAATTATTTAATGCATTTTGCTAAGCGAGAATACTTCAGAACGTATTTTGTGGGGTGGGGCATAATAAAGGGGTCCATAATAAAGGGAAAACGTTTAAGCTCAGGTTCGTGGCACCACTCAACCAAGGTCGACAGTCACACAGTGAGCCAGAGGCCATGCCAAGACTTAAACTAAACCTGTGGCCCCCACAGTGAGGCCATTTCTCTTTCCCCTGAATGGCCTGGGGAAAGGGGGTGGGTGGGCAGAACTTGGCAGTGGCCAGTCCCTCACTTCTGACCCCTGGTTTCCTTCTGCCCCTATCTCTAGGCTTGTATTCATTGATTGAGACAGGGTCTTTCTCTGTCGTACAGGCTGGAGTGCAGTGGCACGATCATGGCTCACTGCAGCCTCAAACTCCTAGGCTCAAATGGTCCTTCCGCCTCCTGTCTCTCGAGTACCTATATCCCTAGGCTTTTAAAACGGCTTCCAGGTATCTGGCTGCCGTCTCAGGCACCCACCTGGGCTTCTGGGCAGGGACTGTCCAGGAAACCTCATCTGTGTGAAGCAGGTGTGGGTGTAGGAAGGCCGCTTGGAAATGAATCAGCACTGTCTCCTGAGTCGTCAGCAGGGCGCCGGAGGGTCTGGCGGACAAGGATGACAGGAGGCCGGCACTGCAATGACACGCCTTACCCACCAGAGGGCACGAAGCAGCCGAGCAAAATCCCGCGGGGCCGCTGGTGGAAAATTTCTGGCACCTGGAACCCGGAGAGGGAGTGGACGGAATGTGAGGACCCAACTTCCTTAGGCTGGGCCGGGGTAGAATCACTGCCTTGGGTGTCCGCAGGGCCTGCCCGTGTCTTGACTACTCTGCCTTTGTAGACAGCTGGAGAATGTCAGAGTGGAATTGGGATTGGACACTAGGGGCCATTCCGTACAACTCTCCTGTTCTGCCGTGCGGGAGGGAGTTGCCCAAGGTTACGCAGCAAGTTAGTGGCAAATGAATACGATTATCACCAGTCTCAGGAATATGGCCATTTGATGGGCGCAGTCGCAGCCTTGGTTCCTGAGACAGAGACACCTGATTAAGGACAGGCCTCCAGGAGCTGACCCTAGTGACCCGCGGCTCTGCTGCTGTCTCCGTTTTTCTCCCTGGCTTTTCTTTTTTTTCTTTTCTTTTTTTTTTTTTTTTTTTGAGACGGAGTCTCGCTCTGTGGCCGGATCTCAGCTCACTGCAAGCTCCGCCTCCCGGGTTCACGCCATTCTCCTGCCTCAGCCTCCCGAGTAGCTGGGACTACAGGCGCCCGCCACCTCGCCCGGCTAGTTTTTTGCATTTTTTAGTAGAGACGGGGTTTCACCGTGTTAGCCAGGATGGTCTCGATCTCCTGACCTCGTGATCCGCCTGTCTCGGCCTCCCAAAGTGCTGGGATTACAGGCTTGAGCCACCGCGCCCGGCCTATCTCCCTGGCTTTTCCATCTGACTGACTCTTTGTCTTCTTTGTCTGCCTCCTGTCTCCGTCTCTGCCCGCTGGGGGTTTTGCTCAACTCCCTCACTGGGTCCTGGGAGCCGCGTTTCCTGCTGTCACTCCTCGGGGATTTGTAGCTCTCTGAAGCTCTTTTCCGACCCGTTGTCTCGGTTCCACTCTTGGGATCCAGAGGAGAGGTGATTATTTCGTAGCTTAGTCAGTGGTGTGATTTCACGGGGTGAGAAGGACTCCCTGGCTCCTAAGCACTCCTCCAGTGACCCCTGTTGCCATGTGGTAGACATAAACACTGGCTGGCACCTGGTGCGGGCGAGACCCTTACCTCATGCAGAAATGAGTAAGACCGGTGAGCTCACCATGTGGGGGTGAGGCTGAGAGAAAACAAGTACACAAGTGATTCAGTCAAAATCAGAATGCTCTAAGTACACACGAGAAGGGCAAAAGGGGTGCTTTGTACAGGACAGAACAGGTAGAGACTGAATCCGGTTGGGCCCTGGGAAGGCTCCCTGCAGTGGGTGGCATTTCACTGGCCTTTGAAGGGTGGGTGGGGTTTCAGCAGGATAGAGGGCGTGGGCATGTGTGGGCACGTTCTGAGCAAGGGGTCAGCACAAGCCAAGGGTCTTGGTCACACTAGTTGCATGTGCTGGTGTGTTTAAGGGACATGCAGGAGCAGGCCGAGTCTGAAGCGCCTCACTGCCAGGCTTCAAAAAAATTTTTAATTTTAATTCATTTTATTGTTACTTTAAGTTCTGGAATACATGTGCAGAAGATGGTTTGTTATATAGGTATACATGTGCCATGGTGGTTTGCTGCACCTATCAACCTGTCATCTAGGTTTTAAGCCCCGCATGCATTAGGTATTTGTCCTAATGCTCTCCCTCCCTTTGCCCCTATCCCTCTTCCCCCAACCGCCCACAGGCCCTGGTATGTGGTGTTCCCTTCCCTGTGTCCATGTGTTCTCATTGTTCAACTCCCACTTATCAGTGAGAACACACTGCCTGGCTTTAAGGGACAGCCATGGGGATGCACTGCAGTTTCTGAGCAGGGAGGGCCCTGCGGAGGCCCTCAGTTAAAAGCAAAGAATGGCTGTGAAAAGCGATGCATTGCGCTCCCTTGTCCCTCACCCTCAGTGTGAAGGGTTTTTATTCTGAGTCCTACTTGAAGTAGGCTTCGGTGGGAAGACAAGTAGCATGAGGGGTTCAAGTGCCGAGGGCAGCAAGGGACACTGGGTGACTGTGTCAAGGTGTAGAAGAGGACACTGGGGGCCCCAAGGCCTGACTTCATGTACACTGCTCAGGCTCACACCCAAGTGGCACGGTGACCGCCAGGAAGGGACCAGCCTGTTCTCAGTCTGATCCTCCTGCCGTGTCATTATCCAAAGCTCCTCCTGGCAGGGCCGGTTTAGGGTCTCCGTGCCAGTGCTTTCCCTGCCAGCCTGGGCTGGGGCTTCCACCTACTGCTCTGGGACTGCTGCTGCCCTGGCCCTGGGGGAGGAGGGTGGTGCCGCTGAGTCACTGCCTGGGTATCTGGGCCTGGAACCTCGGGTGAGTCACTGAGGGCTGGGGCAGAGGGGCTGGGGGAGGGGAAGAAGCTGCTTGACATCTGTAGCAGGGAGGGGAGCTGGGCCACAGGAAGGGCGGTGCCCTGATGCCCAGACTGGGGTTGGGATAGACAAAGGGCCAAGGAGGAAGGGGCCCTGGGAGGGGGCAGCCCTCCCTTGGGCTGGGCTCTGAATGGCCACAGTGTTTGCCTTTCTCCAGGTCTGGGGAGGACATGTGTGTGGGGGCAGTGAGAGAGGGCTATGGCTGGGAGCTTTGCTTCAGGCCTGGACCCTGGCTTGGGAAGCTGTCTGGCTGGTATTTTCAGCCCTAACCCACCCACCCAGCCCTCAAGCTGGAGAAGAGGAGGCTAAAGTTTTCCTATTCACCCTTTAACAGCTCGGGACTTCCTTAAACTCCCCACAGACTGTTACCCAGCCCAGCTGGGGCTGTGTGCAGAGCAGCCCCATTTCTCCCTGCTTCCCCATCCTTCCAGACCCCTTCCTACACAGAGGGACCTTCCGAGGTATTTCTAAGCACACTTAGTTACTTCATTACCTCATTAAGAGGTATTCTGGTGCTGGCCATTAAAATTAACTCCACTTCATTCATGTCCTGAAGTCAGTCCTGTCCTTCTTCTCCTGATGTCCCCCAGCTGCCTCCTGTGGCCCCCAGCTTCCTAAGGGTGGCCCCAGGTTGCTTCTGTCTCTCACACACAGGCACATGTATGCACATGAGCACCCGGCCGTGAAGGCCCAGCGTGTGCCCGCAGCCTCTCACACAGGAGTGGGCTGTGACTCACAAGCATGTCATGAGAATGAGGCCTGGCACCAGTCTCCAGGCCCCAGAGCAGGGTTGCCTCCCCTCACCCTTGGCCCAGGCTGCCCAGTCCCCATGACACCTCTCACTTCCTACTGTGGCCTGGGTGGGCTCAGGGGCTGCCCTTGACCTGGCCTAGAGCCCTCCCGGAGCTGGTGGTGGAGCTGGCACTCTCTGGGAGGGAGGGGGCTGGGAGGAAATGAGTGGGAATGGCAAGAGGCCAGGGTTTGGTGGGATCAGGTTGAGGCAGGTTTGGTTTCCTTAAAAAGCCAAGTTGGGGGCCAGTGGGGCCCGCGTATAAATCCTCACCCTGGGAGCCTGGCTGCCTTGCTCTCCTTCCTGGGTCTCTCTCTCTGCCACCTGGTCTGGTGAGTACCTGTGTCCTGCTGAGGGCAGGGTGGGGAGGACCCCCGTGGGTCTCTGTCTCCACAGTTCTCTCATTCCAGCTTCCCTGGTGGGATCAACCTGGGCCTCTCTGGGCCTTCCCCCTTGGAAGAACCCTTTGTGAAGTGTTGACTGAAGGGTTTTTCTCCAGGTTCCTCTGTGAGGTCTCAGTGCAGCGGTTGCTCTGAGGCCCTCCTCTGGATATCCCAGTCTAGGGGCCCTTCTTTGGGGGTCTAGGCCTAGGAGCAGGAGGTGTACATGTGGGTGGTGCTACAGTAAGAATCCTGAGGTGGTTGTTTTTTTTTTTTTTTTTTTTTTTGCAAAGTCCCGGCTTCTAGCAAGACTAAGGAGCAAAAGGCAGGGGTCTCAAGTGCAAGACTCTGCCTGGGTCATGGTCCCGAGCAGCAAAGCTCTGCCCCCCGCCTTGGTGAAGGCAGGGCCGGCAGGATGGGCCCAGGGCTTGCCCTGCCTCTGGCATAGCTCCTCAGGCCTCACCCTGAAACCTGCCTAACCTTTCCAGGCTGGTCTGAGTATTCTCAGAGGCCTTGCTGCTGAGGTCTGTTCCATCCTGATCCCAAGGCAATGAACATTTCATATCTTTAATTCTAATTCCAACAGGGTCCTTCCTGGTGGAGAGGATGTTAAGTTGCCCCCACCCTACCCATGCCCCTCTCTGCATAAAGGCTCAGGGGCCTTCAGGGTGAGGGGAGACACATTCCCCAGCCTCTGGGAGCTCCTAGTCTGAGAGAGGAAACGCCCCTGCCCCGGGGAGCTTCCAGTTAGATGGCAGAGAGAGACGCCTCTGGCTTCAGGAGCCCCGAGTCTGAGGAGGGAAATGACTCCTTCAGGGAGCTTCCTGCTCCTAGGTGTAGCTATGGCTCCTGCCAGACTGCACAGGAGCCCCCATCTGCCAGCTGGTGCATGTGGCCCTGCTCCCCAGCGCCTGGGCAGATGCCGTCAAAATGGGGCTCTGGTCACCCTGTCATTTCCCTTCTGGCAGACACTCAAGCGGGGAGCCCTGCCCTCAGGGGGATGGCCCAAGTGCCATCAGAGGAGGCTTCGGGCCCTGCCATTGGTGACTCCCAGACACAAGGGAAGCTTTAGCGTCTGCCCTCAGGGGGCGGCGGAAGTATGGCCCCCGGCCTCAGGGAACCACAGTCTGAGGGGGACATGCTCCCTGCCTTCCCATTCAGAGAGGGGTTTTGTGAGGTGGCTTGGGGGCACAGGGCAGAAGTGGATCCTGCAGGCTGAGCTAAGGCCCCAAGAACCTCAGCAGTGTACCCATCACCTGGCACCTCTGCAGCCACAGATCCATGATGTGCAGTTCCCTGGAGCAGGCGCTGGCTGTGCTGGTCACTACCTTCCACAAGTACTCCTGCCAAGAGGGCGACAAGTTCAAGCTGAGTAAGGGGGAGATGAAGGAACTTCTGCAAAAGGAGCTGCCCAGCTTTGTGGGGGTGAGTGGCACAGGCCTCTGGGGGAGGTCCTGGTGTGAGTGTGGGGGTGCAGGTTAAATCTCTCCCCCAGTTCCGGGTGCCTATCGATGCAGGTACCAGGGTGGGGCCCAGCCCTCTCTCCACTTTTGCTTCATGGCTCCACTGGAGTGGAAATGAGGCCAAGTGGGAGTGCTTTATCAATGGCTGTTTCCTGCAGCATTCCAGAGAACCGTGTGCTGTGAGGGCCTTCAGGGTCCATCTGTCTAATCCTGTCATTGGAAACTTGAGAAACCAGAGCCCAGAAGGGAAAAGTGATTGTCCCAAGATCACACAGTACTGGCACGTTCTCTCTCTTTTTCCTTTTTTTTTTTTTTTTTTCTGAGACGGAGTTTCACTCTTGTTGCCCAGGCTGGAGTGCAATGGCACGATCTCGGCTCACTACAACCTGTGCCTCCAGGGGTCAAGCGATTCTCCTGTCTCAGCCTCTTGAGTAACTGGGACTACAGGCGCATGCCACCACGCCCAGCTATTTTTTTTTTTTTTTTTTTTGAGACAGAGTCTGGCTTTGTCGCCCAGGCTGGAGTGCAGTGGCGCGATCTCAGCTCACTGCAAGCTCCGCCTCCCAGATTCACGCCATTCTCCTGCCTCAGCCTCCCAAGTAGCTGGGACTACAGGTGCCTGCTACCATACCTGGCTAATTTTTTGTATTTTCAGTAGAGACGGGTTTTCACCCTGTTAGCCAGGATGGTCTCGATCTCCTGACCTTGTGATCTGCCTGCCTCGGCCTCCCAAAGTGCTGGGATTACAGGTGTGAGTCACCCTGCCTGGCCAAGTTTTATATTTTTAGTACAGACAGAGTTTCACCATATTGGCCAGGCTGGTCTCAATCTCCTGACCTCGTGATCTACCTGCCTTGGCCTCCCAAAGTGATTTTTGTATTTTTAGTAGAGATGGGGTTTCATCATATTGGTCAGGCTGGCCTCGAACTCCTGACCTCAGGTGATCTGCCCTCCTCGGCCTCCTAAAGTGCTGGGCTTACAGGCCTGAGCCACTGTGCCCAGACTCCTTTTTTTTTTTTTAAATGGTGGGGGGACAAGAGCTCACTCTGCCACCCAGGCTGGATCATAGCTCACTGTAACCTCAAACTCTTGGGCTGAAGCAATCCTCCCAAGTAGTTGGGACTACAGGAGTATGCCCCCATGTCTGGCCAATTTTTATTTTTGTAGAGATGGAGTCTTGCTATGTTGTCCAGGCTGGGCTTGAACTCCTAGGTTCAAGCAATCTTCCCACCTCGGCCTCCCAAAGTATTGGAATTACAGATGTGAGCCACTGTACCTGACCTCTTTCCATTTTTATATGTCAAACTAAGAAATTATGTAGGGAGAGAAAAGCCCAGCTAAGATATACAGTCTGGAACATTTTGTGGAGAAATGCATCAACCTTCAATTTGTCCCTCACCCTCCCTATACTGACTCATTGGTGATTTCCAAAGTTAGGTGTCAGGCTTTCAACACATGAGGCAGGTCCTTCTCTCCTTTTTTTTTTGTTTTGTTTTTGTGGTTGGTTAAACTTTTCTAATTATTTTGGCTAGTATTAAAAAAATGTTTTTCAGCCGGGCGTGGTGGCTCACACCTGTAATCCCAGCACTTTGGGAGGCCAAGGTGAGCGGATCACGAGGTCAGGAGATTGAGACCGTCCTGGCTAACACGGTGAAACCCCGTCTCTACTAAAAATAAAAAAATTAGCCGGGCGTGGTGGTGGGTGCCTGTCGTCCCAGCTACTTGGGAGGCTGAGGCAGGAGAATGGTGTAAGTAAACCCGCGAGGTGGAGCTTGCAGTGAGCCAAGATTGCACCACTGTACTTCAACCTGGGCAACAGAGCGAGACTCTGTCTCAAAAAAAAAAAAAAAAAAAAAAAAAAAAAAAGTGTTTTTCAGCTGGGTGCCATGGCCCAAGCCTGTAATCCCCATACTCTGGGAGGCTAAGGCAGGAGGATCTCTTAAGCCTAGGAGTTCCACCAGTCTGGGCAACATAGCAAGACTCCATCTCTACAAAAATAAAAATTGGCCAGGCTTGGTGGCATACGCTTGTAGTCCCAGCTACTTGGGAGGATTGCGTGAGCCCAGGAGTTCGAGGTTACAGTGAGCTATAATACAGCCTGGGTGACAGAGTGAGATCACTCTGGTTGCCAAGACCAGCCTAGGCAACATAGTGAGACCTTGTCTCTACTAAAAATAAACAATTAGCTGGGTGTGGTGGCATAAGCCTGTGGTTCCAGCTACTTGGGAGGCTGATGTGGGAGGATCACTTGGGCCCAGGAGGTTGAGGCTGCAGCGAGTTGTGATTGTGCCACTGCACTCCAGCCTGGGCAACAGAGCAAGACCTTGTCTTAAAAAGTAAAGTGTTCTTCTTTTCTGAATCCATCTGGCTGGTGTTGGGGAGCAGCAACTGTCGGTTTCCGCATCAGCAGAAAGGGGTGATGATACCTACCTCGCTGGGCTCCTGTGGGATTCGAGCTGATGCACGCTCAGAGGAGCACTCAGTGTCCTCCCTGTGTCCAGGAGGAGGGCACACTGGAGATGCTCACCAATGAGTATCTGTCTCTCTCCTTACTCACTGGGCCCTCTTAGTAGCTCCCAGGGCCTCCTGCACACCATATACCCAGTTGCCCAGTGGGGAGGGAGAGCTGGGAACCAATTTGAGTGTGTGGGGGTCTGGGTGTTTGGTGGAGCTGGGGTTGGGGCTGGCTTGGTGATGAGTGTATTTCCTGTCACTTTCAGGAGAAAGTGGATGAGGAGGGGCTGAAGAAACTGATGGGCAACCTGGATGAGAACAGTGACCAGCAGGTGGACTTCCAGGAGTATGCTGTTTTCCTGGCCCTCATCACTGTCATGTGCAATGACTTCTTCCAGGGTTGCCCAGACCGACCCTGAAGCAGAACTCTTGACTCCTTGCTATGGACCTCTTGGGCCCAGGACTCTCGATGCCTTTGAGTTTTGTATTCAATAAACTTTTTTTGTCTGTTGATAATATTTTAATTGCTCAGTGACGTTCCATAACCTGGCTGGCTCAGCTGGAGTGCTGGGAAATGAGGGCCTCCTGGATCCTGCTGCCTTCTGGGCTCTGACTCTCCTGGAAATCTCTCCAAGGCCAGAGCTGTACTTTAGGTCTCAATTTTGGGATTTCAAATACCAGCAAAAATTTGGAAATCGAGATAGGTTGCTGACTTTTATTTTGTCAAATAAAGACATTAAAAAAGGCAATTACCATCTACCATCACTATCATTTCATAAAAAGATAAAATTTCAATTCCAATAAAGGAGAAAAGGTATAAGTTCAGAATAAAGACAGACCTTAACATTTAATACTGCAAGTAATGAGTTGTACCAGGATCTGCTCAAGAGATATGAATTAGTCTAATCAACCTCACAAAGCTTTATTTAAAGGATTCCTTGTCAGACCGAGCGCGGTGGCTCACGCCTATAATCCCAGCACTTTGGGAGGCCAAGGCAGGCAGATCCCTTGAGGCCAGGAGTTTGAGACCAGTCTGGTCAACATGGTGAAACCCCATCTCTACCAAAAAATACAAAAAATATAGCTGGGTGTGGTGGTGCATGCTTGTAGTCCCAACTACTCTGGAGGCTGACGCAGGAGAATCGCTTGAACCTGGGAGATGGAGGTTGCAGTGAGCTGAGATCCCGCCACTGGACTCTAGCCTGGGCAACAGAGCAAGATGCTGTCCAAAAAAAAAAAAAAAAAAAAAAAAAAAGGATTCATTGTCAGAATACAGCCCATAGGCAGTGCTATGGTTTGAATGTGTTCCCCAAGATTCATGTGTTGGAAACTTTATCTCCAAAGCAACAGTAATTAGCAAGTGATTAGGCCATGAGGGCTCTGCTGTAATGAATGGATTCATGCTGTTATCACAGGAGCGGGTTCCTTATAGAAGGATGAGTTTGTCCCCCCACCTTTTCTTTCTCTCCCTCTCTTTGCCTTTCCACCAGGAGATGATGCAGCAAGAAGGCCTTCTCCAGGTGTTACCCCCTGCAGCTTAGACTTCCTGGCCTCCAGAATTGTGAGCCAATAAATATCTGTTTTGTTTTGAATACCAGTCTGTGGTATTCTGTTGTAGCAATACAAAACGAACCAAGACAGGCAGTATACCTGTTTTCAGAAAA
The DNA here is from genome assembly GCF_003255815.1 of Theropithecus gelada. Taxonomy (NCBI): domain Eukaryota; kingdom Metazoa; phylum Chordata; class Mammalia; order Primates; family Cercopithecidae; genus Theropithecus; species Theropithecus gelada. The sequence continues at coordinate 18,929,859 of NC_037668.1, read as the reverse complement.
CAAGTGTATTGTATTCTATACAATACATTCTATATTGTATTGTATATTCTTTTTTTTTTTTTTTTTTGAGATGGAGTCTCATTCTGTCGCCCAGGCTGGAGTGAAGTGGCATGATCTCTACTCACTGCAATCTCTGCCTCCTGTGTTCAAGTGATTCTCCTGCCTCAGCCTCCTGAGTAGCTGGGATTACAGGCACGTGCCACTACGCCCAGCTAATTTTATATTTTTAGTAGAGATGGGGTTTCTCCATGTTGATCAGGCTGGTCTTGAACTCCTGACCTCAGGTGATCCGCCTCCCTCAGCCTTTCAAAGTGCTGGGATTACAGATGTGAGCCACCGCGCCCAGCCAAGAGCACAAATTTATTATCTCTCATGGTTCTGCGGGTAGACTGGGCTTAGTTGGTGGTTCTCACGTGCGGTCTTCCATGCAGTTGTGGATGGAAATCAGAGTTAGAGTAATCCGAATGTTTGAACAAACTCAACATCTATGGTAGCTTGCTTAACATGCATGACAATTGATATCAGATGTGAGCTGGGAGCTCAGCTAGAACTGTCAGCCGGAGTGCTTACCGTGCATGGCCTCTCTATGTGGCTTGGGCTTCTTAGAGCATGGCAGCAGGGTCCTGAGAGGACCAATCTCAAAGTGAGCATTGCATGAGGCCTACATGGAAGCTGACAGGCTTAAGATTTATTTATTTTAATTTTAATTAAATTAATTAATTTATTTTTGAGACAGGGTTTCATTCTGTCACCCAGGCCCAGGTGCAGTGGCATAATAATGGCTCACTGCAGCCTCCACCTCCCAGGGTCAAGCAATCCTCCTGCCTCAGCCTCCCAAGTGGCTGGGACTACAGGTACACGCCACCATACCTGGTTAATTTTTGCATTTTTTTGTAGAGACAGGGATTCACCATGTTGCCAAGGCTGTTCTCGAACTCCTGGACTCAAGCGTCCCACCTGCCTTGGTCTCCCAAAGTGCTTGGAATATAGGCACAAGACACCATGCCTGGCACTTCTTAAGATTTATTTCAGAAATCCCAGGACATCATTTCTGCTATATTCTAAGGATAAAAAAAAAAAAAAAAAATCATTAAGTCTGGCTCAGATTAAGGAGAGGAGGAGAATTAGACATCTCTCTCTCTCTCTCTTTTTTTTTTTTTTTTTTGAGATGGAGTCTCGCTTTGTCACTCAGGTTGGAGTGCAGAGGTGTGATCTTGACTCACTCAACCTCCACCTCCTGGGTTCAAGTGATTCTCCTGCCTCAGCCTCCTGAGTAGCTGGGATTACAGGGGTGTGTCACAAGCCTGGGTAATTTTTGTATTTTCAATAGAGACAGGGTTTCACCATGTTGGTGGGGCTGGTTTTGAACTCTTGACCTCGTGATCTGCCTACCTCGGCCTCCCAAAGTGCTGGGATTACAGGCGTGAGCCACCGCGCCCAGCTAGACATCTTTTAATGTAAAGAGCAGCATGCATAAAATTGACGGTGACCATCTTTGGAGACTAAATACCATAGTCTGCCTTCTAGCAACAGCAATTTACATCCCTCCCATATGCAAAATACACTCATCTCCTTCCCAAGACCCACAAAGTCTCATCTTATTAAGGCATCAATTTGATGTCTCTGATCTTATTATCTGAGACAGGTCCAGAGATATGAATAAGGCTTCTCATGTGCAGTTCCTCCAGGACGGCTCCTCAAAAGTGGCTCCTCTTGGCCTGAAGTCCTGGGAAGAACACAGTCGATGTTCACAGGTGAGATAAAGATAGATAACTGCCATCCAGGCTTATTGGCTCATGCCTGTAATCCCAGCACTTTGGGAGGCTGAGGTGGGTAGATCACTTGAGCTCAGGATTTAGAGACCAGCCTGGCCAAAGTGGCAAAATCCCGTCTCTACTAAAAATACAAAAATTAGCTTGGCATGGTGGCGTGCACCTGTAATCCCAGCTACTCGGGAGGCTGAGGCAGGAAAATCGCTTGAACCTGGGAGGTGGAGATTGCACTGAGCTGAGATTATACCACCACACTGTCCAGCCTGGGTGACAGAGCGAGACTCTGCTCTTTTTTTTTTTTTTTTAACACTCCTATTCTTAAGGGTGTGTTGGTGTATTGGAGGCACAAATTGGTGCATTGGTCCATAGCAATTCTGAAATTGAGTCAGACACATGCCACCAGATTCTTGTCTAGGGCTCAGTTCTGCTTGGCTCTTGGTTCTTCTTGGCTCTTGGCCTCTAGGTTCTTGACTTCATTTTCTGAGTTAACTCTCTATTTTCCACAAGAAGTATCTGTGTTGATAGCTAAGTAGCTTTCTCAGCCTAGTTCTTGCCCATTTGAAGTTGAAGACTCAAAAACTTCTTTTGGTTTTAAGCCATCTTTGTCCGTTTTAGTCCAAAATGATATAATTCCTGTAAAAATATGGCCTCACTGTGCATCAACTTATAATTCACTTAATAGACAAAGCCATACCTACAAATCTTTTTAAGATTGGTCTCTCTCCAGCTTGGACTGAGAGTCAGGGTGCTGGGAGTAAATGCCCTGGAGATTCCTAAAAGCCTTCTAGTCTGAAAGAGCCTAAGAGGCACACTTCTAGAATTATTAGACGTTGTATTATTTATCTGAGAAGATCTGGGAAACTTGCCCTTAAATATTTTTGAGGTCTCATTACAAGGTCTTACCTTTGACTTACTTCATCTTTATCCTGAGATCCTTTCTATTGTCAGGGATCTGGATTTGATGTTTGCCCCAAGGCCATTTATTAGTTTGAGAGTCATTTGCTGGCTGGGAAGACTGTACTGGGCCCTCTATATTTCCTTCTAATTCTTTAAGAAGTTGAGTAGTTCCTTCGGTTTTTTTTTTTTTTTTTTAAGATGGAGTCTCACTCTGTCGCCCAGGCTGGAGGTGCAGTGGTGCAATCTTGGCCCACTGCAACCTTTGCCTCCTGGGTGAGTAGTTCCTTCTTTAGTTCAACTTTTTTTTTTTTTTTTTTTTTTTTGAGA
>NC_037668.1:18920872-18922374 GCF_003255815.1 Theropithecus gelada | reverse complement strand
GGGTTTCACCGTGTTAGCCAGGATGGTCTCGATCTCCTGACCTCGTGATCCGCCCGTCTCGGCCTCCCAAAGTGCTGGGATTACAGGCTTGAGCCACCGCGCCCGGCCTAAGGCATCAATTTGATGTCTCTGATCTTATTATCTGAGACAGGTCCAGAGATATGAATAAGGCTTCTCATGTGCAGTTCCTCCAGGACGGCTCCTCAAAAGTGGCTCCTCTTGGCCTGAAGTCCTGGGAAGAACACAGTCGATGTTCACAGGTGAGATAAAGATAGATAACTGCCATCCAGGCTTATTGGCTCACGCCTGTAATCCCAGCACTTTGGGAGGCTGAGGTGGGTAGATCACTTGAGCTCAGGATTTAGAGACCAGCCTGGCCAAAGTGGCAAAATCCCGTCTCTACTAAAAATACAAAAATTAGCTTGGCATGGTGGCGTGCACCTGTAATCCCAGCTACTCGGGAGGCTGAGGCAGGAAAATCGCTTGAACCTGGGAGGTGGAGATTGCACTGAGCTGAGATTATACCACCACACTGTCCAGCCTGGGTGACAGAGCGAGTTTTTTTTTTTTTTTTTTTTTTTTTAACACTCCTATTCTTAAGGGTGTGTTGGTGTATTGGAGGCACAAATTGGTGCATTGGTCCATAGCAATTCTGAAATTGAGTCAGACACATGCCACCAGATTCTTGTCTAGGGCTCAGTTCTGCTTGGCTCTTGGTTCTTCTTGGCTCTTGGCCTCTAGGTTCTTGACTTCATTTTCTGAGTTAACTCTCTATTTTCCACAAGAAGTATCTGTGTTGATAGCTAAGTAGCTTTCTCAGCCTAGTTCTTGCCCATTTGAAGTTGAAGACTCAAAAACTTCTTTTGGTTTTAAGCCATCTTTGTCCGTTTTAGTCCAAAATGATATAATTCCTGTAAAAATATGGCCTCACTGTGCATCAACTTATAATTCACTTAATAGACAAAGCCATACCTACAAATCTTTTTAAGATTGGTCTCTCTCCAGCTTGGACTGAGAGTCAGGGTGCTGGGAGTAAATGCCCTGGAGATTCCTAAAAGCCTTCTAGTCTGAAAGAGCCTAAGAGGCACACTTCTAGAATTATTAGACGTTGTATTATTTATCTGAGAAGATCTGGGAAACTTGCCCTTAAATATTTTTGAGGTCTCATTACAAGGTCTTACCTTTGACTTACTTCATCTTTATCCTGAGATCCTTTCTATTGTCAGGGATCTGGATTTGATGTTTGCCCCAAGGCCATTTATTAGTTTGAGAGTCATTTGCTGGCTGGAAAGACTGTACTGGGCCCTCTATATTTCCTTCTAATTCTTTAAGAAGTTGAGTAGTTCCTTCGGTTTTTTTTTTTTTTTTTTAAGATGGAGTCTCACTCTGTCGCCCAGGCTGGAGGTGCAGTGGTGCAATCTTGGCCCACTGCAACCTTTGCCTCCTGGGTGAGTAGTTCCTTCTTTAGTTCAACTTTTTTTTTTTTTTTTTTTTTTTTGAGA